>NW_014555826.1:0-13347 GCF_001313825.1 Dinoponera quadriceps
TAGATTTTCAGTACTGGGAGTAAATATTAGAACGCAATTTCAAAAGAAATATAAACAGTTGACTGTGGAGGGCTTAAGTTCTACAATGTCCTGTAAGTAAGGAAATCATTGACAAGTTATAATGTAATCCACAAAAACCAACAAATTATCGTTCTATTTGAGATATTAAATGATATCATTTTGATTTCCTATAAATGATTATTTTTTGATATCATCTTAATGTCATCTTTTACGTGACTTTGTTCTGCTTGGGTGAGTCACTTGTTTTCGAAACATATGTTAATTCATTATTAAATATGCGTATGTAAATTTATTTTTGATTTATAGTTTGGAGAATTGATAACCTTCTTGAAGTTTATTATTAAATTAATTAATATGCTTTTTGCTACACGTGCGCAATTATACATATAATAATATCTAACAAAAACTTATATTATTTTTTATTTCTTAAAAATATCGTAGAGGTATAAAATATTACGTCAGATATTTCAACAAATATATTTTTGTACTAATATATATAATCCTTTTTATGATTTATATATATATATAAATGTGTGTGTATGTGTGTGTGTGTGTGTGTGACTTTAATATTTTTCATATAATTATATAGGACATATATTCATAAAGAGTATTGTCTCATGTGTGCGTGATATTAATGCGCTCTGAATAGCACTCTGTAGAAATACGCATGCGCTCTTTCTATCATATGTTCGACAGCGTGCTCGACCATGTGGTTCTAAGTTGCGCGATATTTCTGTATATTTTATTGTGTAAAGTGTATATAATACGCAATACGTAAAAATAGTGGTTACCTGCTAAGCAATTCATAATGGCGATTCAAGACATAGATATTTGTTTAAACGTAACAGCAGAACCGGTTGTTGCCGCGAAAAAGGTAAATGTTAGGTTAGGTCAGGTTATGAAATTTATGAAACTACCATAAACTTAGAAAATTTCAGAAATATCACAAGATCCGTACAATTAATAAGTAATAGCTTAATAAATATGCAAGAATAGATGAGTGAATTAACCTATAATAGATCATTTTGCTCCAACTAATAGAAAAAGGGCCAGGTTGCCAAGACATCAGTTAAAAGATTGAAGCATCAATCTTTGCAAAAAGCGGTGTATAATAAAGAATCGAAAAGAAATATGAATGTACAAAAGACAGGAGGCAAAACAAGAATTAAACAGAAATCTCTGCCAGCTATCTTTGCTAAGAAATTAAAAGATTCAACTAGCGTTCATAACATACTGCAGCAGTCGCAGATTTCATTTCAAGCTAAAAATACAATAACTGAAGTTAGAGAGACAGAAAAGATTAAACAGCCTGATACAAAAGATAAGAAAACCTTAAAATCTGATGGAATTTCATCTGCTTTAAATTCTGGTGCCACAGATGAACCAATAGTATCTTTTACTAAGACAGCAAAAGAATACTTTGGTAAAACATTGCTAGCAAAGAAGAGAAATATGTCAGAGAATAAACAGAAGAAATCTCTTTCCGACATATTTTCAAGTCAATTTAAGAATCAGACTCAATTAAATATAAGCACAATTCAGAAATATGACATTGATAAAAATAGTATAGGAAACAAAGAACCTGAAATAGTAGTAATTAAGAAACCATCTGTGTCAAAAGACAAAAAAGAAAGGATAGAGCAGGATAAACAAAAAGAAAAGGTTAGAAATAAAAAAATAGTAAAAAAACATAAAGAAAAGATTCCAAATGATGACAAGGAATTAGACAAACTTTTAGGATTATTGCACAAACCTGGTGGAAAAATCTCTTCTTTATTTGGGAATAACCCCGATATACCAACCATTGGCCAGAGACTTGTAAAACCTGTAAATGAACCAATTTTTACAGAAATTACTTTTGAAAGTCTCAATATTCATCCATTTATGGTTAGTCTATTATATACTTATTTAATACACCTATTATATAAAATGGAGGATATTTATATATATTATATATTATGTGTCAACGATTTTCTCTTACAGATATCAAATTTAGCACAAAATATGAATATTACAAAGATGACAACAGTTCAACAGAAAGCGATTCCTCAGATATTCTCAGTTCGAGATATTTTAATAAGGTCTCAGACAGGTTCTGGGAAAACATTAGCTTATGCTATACCTATTGTCGAATCATTACATAAAATTACACCCAAATTAAATAGAAATGATGGTTTGTCAGCTCTTATAGTCGTACCGACCAGAGAATTAACCTTACAAACATATGAGTGTTTCATAAAATTGGTTAAAGTAAATTGAAAAAAATATAACTTGTATATATTAATATTTGTTACATTTGTATGCACATGTTAAGATCATATTAAATTTTTTTAGCCGTTTACATGGATCGTACCAGGATACTTAACTGGTGGGGAAAAGAGAAAAGCAGAAAAGGCACGATTGAGAAAAGGGTGTAATATATTAATAGCTACTCCTGGTAGATTATTAGATCACATAAAGCACACGAAAGCATTGAAATTGCATGAGGTTAAATATTTCATATTGGACGAAGCTGATAGAATGCTTGACATGGGATATGAAAAAGATATCTCTGAGTAGGTTTTAATTTTGCAATGAAATAATACTTATACTTATTATAATAATATTTATAATACTTATAATACTTATTTCTGATAAAAAAAATTATATATATAATTGATAATAAAATTATAAAAAAATTATATATATAATTTTTTTATCAGAAATATATATATATATATATATATATATATATATATATATATGTGATCTGAAATATATATATATATAATCTGAAATATATATATATANTATACTATATAAACATATTATTATATAATTTATATATTTATATATTCTTTATATAAAGAATATTATTATATAAACAGTTACATTATATATATATATATATATATATATATATAATGTAAGTGTTTAAAACATAATTACTTAACATATTGAGAGTGATTCAATATTTATTAATAATTATAATTAATACATGATAACATATTATACAATTTAGGATAGTGAGTGCTTTAAAAGTGTCAAGTGTTAATAAAGATGAATCAGGATATGATCCTATGAAAATGTTGAAGCAGAATGTTAAGAAAATATATACAGATGAAGATGTCGAAGCTCTAGTGCAGGAAAATTCAAAGGAAGAAAATAATAAAATAGTAGAAGATAGTGGTGCACAGAAACAGATGTATCATTCGAGTGATGAGAGTGATAATGATGAAGCCACTAATTATACCGTTCTAGTGAAGAAGAAAAAGAGAAATACGAAATATTCCGACATGAGTAAGATATCCGTTTCAGGAACGGAAAGTACTCGAGAAATCGAGCAAGATCGCGAGGAAAGTAAATCGAGAAGAAAGACAATTCTACTTTCCGCGACTTTGACACAAGCCGTCGAAAAATTGGCTGGTCTGACGATGCGGAACCCGATTTTCATTGACGCGGCTAAGGAAAATTTAGAAGTGAGCGGTGGTGATATCAGTGAGGTCAACGAGGATTTAGTAGTGCCACAAAGTGTAACCCAGAGTTATATAGTCATTCCATCTAAATTAAGAATGGTCACTCTGAGTGCTTACATCGCTGGGAGATGTCAGGTAAGGAACATTTCGGTTTCCATCGGAAAAACGATATAGCGATTCTACTATTTTGTGATAGTGCGAAACTATCTATACAATTTTTTTAAAATTTATACAGGCTCCCGGGCAACATAAAATATTGATCTTCATGGCTACGCAAGACATGGTAGACTACCATACTGAGATTCTATCGTCAGTCCTTACGAAACCGATAAACGATGATGACGAAGACTCCGATCCGTTGGTTGACGTGGAATTCTTTAAGCTGTATGGCAATATGACGCAAAAGGAGAGGACGAAAGTTTTTAGCACATTCAGGCAAGCGGAAAGCGGAGTACTGCTGTGTACGGTGAGTTTAGCATTCCATATTGTCGAAAATTGCACGAAATGCTCCGACTACCAAGATTTTGTGAACGTATATCGATGAAATGTTTCCTATTAGATCGACTACATGCTATAAATATGAAAATTTCCCGAGTTTTTTATTTTTCTCGAAATTATAAGACGTTTTAGACGCCGCAAGAATTAACATCGATTAAAACCCAGAAAGATAGAAAGCGTAGAGCTAAAGAAAAGTCGGAAATATCTGCCGGCACTCCCTGAGTTGTAAATTATCGCGCGGCTTATTCTTTCGAGAGAGAGAATTTAATACCTCCGGACCCACGCTGAGATCGGTGGTTAAAGATTATGCGGGCGCATGAAGCTTTCGTAATGAGTATAATTACGATCATTTGTCAGTTCTCTGTATCCGAGTGTGCGATTTCTTTGCTCGGTCGAGCAATCGTTTAGTTAACCCGAAATTCGCGCGACAACATTACTTTTCTTCTGTTCGTCGAATTTCTAAATTCCTAATTTTGCGCAAAACAAATCGCACCGGGTGCTCATCTAATGGTAGCAGGATATTTTTAATTTGCATTGCGATAAATATGCGACCCCGAAATATTTATCTATTTGCGGGATACTCGATGGAAGCGCCCGTTGCGCTAATTGCATTCCGTGAACGGCATAATTAATCATGACGCGATAATGTTCGCAACGTAACGGACAACTTTCTTTCCCCGTCGCTAATTACATTCGTATTACATCGGCCGAATTAATCCGATGTCGAATAACAGAGCAACTTTCTGATTCGCGCTGAACTCACGACGGCTACCTTAACCGTCGTAATTACCGGTGAAAGCGATCGATTTCGTCGTTAGACGCGCGCGGGAACCGTCGAAAAAATAAAACGCCGCCGGTCTCATTATATATCTTTCCTCATCGGCTAATTTAAATTTTAGCGTGAAATACTGTTATGGCGCTTTCACGTGTCCGAAAATATTGTGGACATCGGAAGAACGCGCACAAATGAAGGAAAAAGAGGAAGAAAAAGAGATTAAATCGCGGCAGGACGATGCGGATTGTGAACTTCACGATCGGCGTCACGCGAACGAGTGACAACTTACGCGCGGTGTAAGAATTAATTCTTTTCCATCAGGCGATCCTGCGGCCGACGAAAATTCCGAAGTCTCGCCGCGAGTCCTCGTTATACTCTCTTTCTCTCTTTCCTTCCGCTGCCCTCGTTAAGACCTACATATTGCGTCTAATTGGCGACCTGTTCTTTCGGATTGCGTCTCGAGTTATTATCACGGTGAAAGAAAAGCAGCGCGATCGAAATATACAAAACTGACTCCGAACAGTCGCTTGTCGAACTTTATAGCTTCCTGCGCGAGCGGTATTCTTTCACAGTCTCATTCATACTCGGGTCTCGTGTACGCCGTAATTTATCCGGCAAGTCGAACTTTGAATAAAGAAATTACACCGCGAATGAAATAACAATATTCCTCGTGGCGACGAAGTGAATCAATTAGAACACGGAAGGATTAAAATTACGATCGAATCTGTATTTGCATATCTTTAGAAGCACGCGAGTGTGTACCAGCACAGCCTTATGATGATTCGAAGATCGATTAATATTCCGATATTTATTATCCTTTGATGAACACCTCTCGAACACTTTTCGCAATTCGACGCAGATTGCACTTTTAACTTAGCGAAGTTTTAACGTGACGTTCGTACATTCGAGAGCATCAACGCCGCCTTGCCAACATCGACACGAGCAGGAGGGAGACGAGGGAGGGAGCGGAATAATTTACTGTGTACTTAGAGAGACGTCGGGCATATTTAACTCTTTAATGTTGATCCGCGGAATGCGCGATAGCAACCGCCCACGTTTTACGGCGTCGCTACCACGTAGGTTTTACGGCGGCGTTATTAATTTCCACGTTGAAAAGCCCGTTGAGGGCACCCGCGGCCGGAATGTTCCGCGGCTCTCAGCGGTGGTGGATCCGGATCCACCGGTGTGATCTATGACTCGAGTGAGATGTTTTGAGGGGGCAATCCGTTCTCGATCCCGCGGCCCGCGAGCCCGGTCCCTTTCTTAAACGATCGTTTGTCTTAATCGCCGCCATCGATCGCCCTTCAGCACGCCGCTTTCTTTACGTGCCTTGAAACCGGTGGCAAGTACCGTGCTTGTATCATTTTAATGCGCTAAGTGCACATGCTC
Organism: Dinoponera quadriceps; assembly: GCF_001313825.1. Lineage (NCBI taxonomy): Eukaryota > Metazoa > Arthropoda > Insecta > Hymenoptera > Formicidae > Dinoponera > Dinoponera quadriceps. Next base: position 6,139 of record NW_014555826.1, read on the forward strand.
CGCTTGAAATCGCCGTGCGAAAGTGACTATAGAATACTTCGCGAAGTTCGCGTCGAACATCTACCTGCACGATAAATATTTTGTATTTGCGTCAAAATTGGTCCTTGCTAAAGTGTTTGTGTTAAATTTTTATTTAACGTACGTTAATTTAATATATTGTGTTTATGTTGTCTCAATATTTATATTTGGGTTGAGCCGATATTCGATGTGTGTGAGTATTAAAATAACACATTCAATATTTCAGTGTCAATTATATTACATATGGATATTAATTTTGGGTCAATTTTTGATGTAATGTTTGTATTACTTTTTAACTTATTCATCTTGTGTTGAAGTAACACAAAAATTCGTGTTTGTGACCATTTGGGACATGTGAAATGTGTTAAGTTTAGCAGGAAATTTCTTACTGTGTGTGACAGAGATGTTCTCTTTGGAAAAGAAATTTACCATAGCGACGATATGGATTTAATTAACGTAATACGTGAAAATATTTAACGAATATTTTTCCATTTAATTTCACTTAAGGTATATATGCTAGGATTCCTTTTCAAATTGCTCCGATTGCTTTGTACGTTCTATTATTATCCTTGACATTTCGTGAGTATTCATTGATTCCTCGTAAATATTTCCTGCTTCTCGATCTCTTACGTGTAAGTTGTCCTCGTTCTTGTTAATATTCTTAATCGCACGAAATAAAAAGTAGCTAGAGATTGTTTTTTTTTTTATCAGTATATAAATTTATCGAAGCATGAAATATAACGGAACTCACAGAGCGAGTCCGGGGAAAAGGATATTGGTCCGATCGATATTTATTTCGAGAGCTCTCTCTCTCTCTCTCTTTTGGAGGCTTCTTTCTCGTATTCCTTCACACTGGCGCCCGGATCGCGCCGTCGTCGACGTGTGGTGAATTAATAGGAGGAAAAGATGTAATAAGAATACACGGGTACGTCCGTATCGTGCCGCGAAAGAATTCCGGGGTGCCGCGACGCCCCCCACTGGTGGTCTGGGATTAGTCCCTGGAGTCCGTCAAGCGGAAAGAGAGAGAGAGACTGCGTGCGCTCTCGACACGGTAAATCATCGGCTAGCTGAACGTAGAAAATCAGGGCCGTGCTCAAACGTTCGCCGTTGGGGTCCCGCAGCGGGCGCCCGCTGCCAGCCGTGCGCATTCACGTCGCCACAAAACGAGAAATCACCGCGGTTTGTAAGACATTTGTACCAGCAGGTCGCAGACTCTCGCCGTTGCCGCTCCTCCTCGTGGAGCCTACTCGGGCTTAGTAGAGTCCCTAGAAGAAAAGTCTGGCTAATATTTGATGTAAAATGGCGTATTAGCGACTGCATAATGCGTGCACGCACATGCATTTTTAGGAAGAAATTTCCCAGCCATTCTAGGGAACGGCTGAAACATTCCATTTTTTTTTTCTTAAAATGTGCATTATTATTAAAACACATTTGCTTTACATTAAGCAAATAATTTGCGATATTTGTTAATTTTCTCGTGAAAAAAATTAAGATATTCAATTCAATACACTGCAAAATTGTCACGATTTGTGCAATGAAGTTAAAATTTGTTTTATCAAAATTAAGCTGAAGAAGTTATCAGCCGATTGGACAAACCCGTTTTCAGTAACAAAACTATGGCTGTGTAATTAAATAAGGATATTTTACACTCTCATTCTATTTTACTGTCATAAATGAATATGTTTATGTAATATTTTATGAATATATGTTGAATGTTTATGAATATTTTAATGGTTAATGTGATATCTGTAATTACTTAATGAAAATTATGTATTTGCCTTAAAAAGACAAGTCGGTCGACTCGCGCGTGCTCTGCGACGAGGTGTAAGTTGTGCTTCTTCTGTTCGATTATCCAGGATGTCGCGGCGCGAGGATTAGATATGCCGAAGGTAGATTGTGTCGTTCAGTACACGGGTCCGATCTCGGCTAGGGATTACGTTCATCGAATCGGTAGAACCGCACGTGCCGGATCCTCCGGCACAGCCACGATCTTTCTAACGCCCTCGGAGATCGAGTTCGTGCGGATGCTTGAGTCGAGACGCATCAGAATCAAGCAGGAGGACATGAACGATGTCTTAGACAAGTTGGTGGGACCTCTCTCTAGGCACAATTCCATTCAGGCGGCGGCTACCGCTCTTCAAAACGATTTTGAAAATCTAATATTGGAGAATCGGCAACTTAGCATGAAAGCGTGCAAAGGTGAGCGCAACTTTTCACATTGCATAATTATCATAATTATATATATTATTTTTATTATATATATTATATTTATATTATATATATTATATTTATATTATATATAATTTTATATATATATAATTCATCTGCACAGCTTTGAGATTTCACAAATTGGAATCATTATATGTCGTTAATTAAAACAAAACCGAATGTAACATTCATAGACCAAGTACTAATTCTAAGATGATAATTTGTACTGAAACTATACGAAACTTAGCGGCACGGTAGTGAGATAAGTCGTTTCGTCAACGCTTAAATAACCCTTTCATTGTTATCGGCGTGTATATTCGAGTGCATGTTTTAAGAGATACTCGTGCAGTAAAAGCTTAAATCTTCGCCGTCGCGAGAGGGACGAAGTGTTGATGAGAAGTCGCGAAGGATGAGCTGAAACATCCACTTTGACGCAGTTGGATTGTAACGAAAGCGAGCTGACTTCAGGGTAGAGTAAGCCAATTCCAGTGGGCACCCCCCTCGCATATAAAGCAACCCCTACACGCACACGTTATGGGGCTCTTATTCCGTCTCCCTTCACATTCGCCTCGTCCGCCACTCGGATATTTACATAGTCTATGGGCGAGCAGGGATGATCCTGTTTGCTATGCCGCGGTTACTCTATTAGGGTCGTTACGGAGAAGAATTTATTTGCTGCAATAATAAATCCATTATTCCTGGTCTAATACGCTCACGAAGTGAAGACATTAGCCCTCTCCGCGCACACGGTGAACTTTTTCCTCCCCGCGGCTCCGCTTGCCTTTTCGTATAAATATCATCAATTAATCACTTGTTGCTTCCTTTTATATAAAATGCTCCCGTTATTCGACCGCCTTATTTGACACCAAAAGCAACTTTATCGTCTTCAAATATGAATATTTACATTTAATATTTATTCAGTTCTATTACATTTTTCGTCTCTATCAGGTTTGAAGAGAGTCTGAAGGAAACTTCCGTTTTATTAACGCGATAATAAGGACGTAATGCGAAGCAATTCGCGACTATTACTTTCGCGGGAGTGCATTAACGACTGTGTCACGATACTGTGGTCGATTGCTATAACCGCGCGAACGACAAGCGATACCAAAAAGGAAATTCGGGATCATTAATCTTTTTAAGAGGTTTTCGAGCTTCGAAATTGTCCCGCATCAGCCGGGGCTTTACACGAAGGTTAGCCACGGTTTTTGAGCGCTTAGCCGCCCCAGATTTGAGTGACGTTACACAGCTAACCACTTGACCGTTCCTCCGCACGTACCCGGTGATTGATAGATTAATTGCCGCCGTCGGTCGTGACCCCGGTATTGCACTTTTCGCATGTGAACTGGAATTACGAGGGAGCGAACGAGAGGAAAGCGGGAGGTGTTTGTATGCATCGGCAAAAGTTATTATATTTACAAAAAATACTTTTAAATCTCCCTTGAAAAATAGTAATACGAAGAAAAGGATATTCAAAAGTTGTAATTATCTTATCAAAAGAATAATGTAGTATACGCATTATTTTGCGATTTTCAGGATAAGCTCCCTATCGAAATTTGGATACTATTCTGACGGCCTTAAGGATAGTTTATTCCTAATTAAACGGCCTATAGACTATTTTAACGATATTGATATTTTTTAACTTCTTTTTTGAAATTTTAATTTCACAAATCGAATCTTAATGCTATCTCCAATAACCTATTTTGATACTAAAACGGCGAAAAATTTAAGGCATCAGGGTCAAAGTAGGGGTTATATTACATTATTATTAGAATTGAAATTGAACTTATTTTGCTAGCATAACTCTTACTATGTTGTAGAATTAAAGATTTAACAAAGAGGCAAAATTTCGAAAAAATAAAAAAGCTTATAATTTCCTAAGATAATTTCTTCACGCGAATATAAAAATAATTTCTAATAAAAAAAAATGTTTATATATTTATTTATTTAAAGAGAGAGTCATAGTATGATAATTAAACCGAGGAGAAGATCGGTTATTCTTAAGTCAGCGATAACATTGCACTCCGGGCATAATACGTATACATGGTACACTTCAATGTTGGAATTAAGATCGTAAAGACGTTCGCGCAACAGACGCACAATAGGAATATAGTGCGGTACGTGGGCGATATCCTCACGGCAATTCCGAAATTTATTTAATTCGCCGCCGATGCGGAGGCTGGCCGACGAGCGGAGAAGTGGAAATCTCGCTAATTCGTAACATTATCACCCCAATAGAGCCGAACAGCCTTCAATAGCAAGTACAGCTCTATAGAATGATCCCCAAACAGCGACCCTCGCCACTAACCTGAGGGATTCATCCACTCCATCCCGTATATACGATTTGAGCCTCGTGTCGGAGCTCGCCTATATCCAATTCGTCATAATTTTTTGCTAGTATTTTTTTAAATTTTACTTAACAGAAGTATAATAACGATCTCACGTGGATTTCATTATCGGGTCGTTTCTTTCGAGCTCATTCAAGTTACCTACAATTTGTCGATACGGTGATAATAGAAGTTAAAACGTAGGTGATGTATCAAATCATATTCGCATGGATTTAAAATAATAAATTTGCCCTCGGCCTCACATTTTTTGGTCAATTTGAAATCAACTTCTTTCAAAAAAGGCGGTATTTATTTAAAGAAAGAAATATATTTCACTAAATTACATTGTCACGATATTTTTGGTCGTCCCCGATCCGATTTACTCGTCGTGAGTTAGATCGAATTCAGTGTATATCGCTCGCGCGCCTTTCACAGGGGGTGGCCGACACAATCCAACCACTGAATGTGACTTCCGCCAAAACCACTTACGCTTTGTGGCGAGAGACTCTTAACAATGCGATACAGGATACAAATACAATAAGACGCAGTTACATCACTTAGGAACAATGCTACCCCACTCTTACACCCCGTTCTCTCCGCCGCCCCGGCTTCTCAGCTAGACACACCGCCCCCGCGTGTGATTTATGTGCTAAATGGAGAAAAACATTTCTCCCTTTTCAACGCTGACACCAAGCCACGAGAAAGACTTCAGCAGGGTTTCTTATGTGCGGAAGGGAGGAGTCAGATTGGAAGCAGACGGAAATCAGGACGGAAAACGTCGAGACATAAGTCCGACTGCGAGAGAATTATGAAAATTGCGGACACTTGTGCGCGAGGGGAAAGTCCGAGCGGAACGTTTACTTGCGACTAAATCTGCTCCATTCGGCGTTGTAAGACGAAACGAATTGGATAAGAATTCGATGAAACTTGTTCCTTAAACGTAATTAAGTTTCAAATGAAATGATAGATGCTATTCAAGCGGGTGTCAAAATACATTAGTTTCTAAATTGCATTTAATCGGTTTAAAAAAGAGCAGTTCACACCGTAAAGCGAGAAATTTAGTTCTCTTATTCGGCGACTTGGTCATTGATTGTCATTGATCGCAATCGCATATCATCGCAGTCATCGGCTATGATGATAACGTTGCGAATGATTATCGGTCTGGCGTAGCGATCTCCTCACTTTGCAAAACGCCCCACCGTGAGAGGCGCGTAAAAATTAGACAACCTACAAACAATCGGGAACCAAATTTATCCACTCCCCCGTTCGAGCCGGGAGATTTTTCGCACGGAACGGCGTGCCGGCGCGCACATGTCGAGTTCTCTCAGGACCAGAGATCCCCCGAGTTTCTCACCCGCGCGCACAAGCACAAGACGTTAAGAAGGGACGCGAGGGTGACTATTAGCTGCAGCACTTGACTCGACTACTCCCTCCCCTCACCGTTAATGCCCCTTAATAGCCCGCCACGGGGCGCGCACACACCCCACGGAATCGCGTGGGCCAACCCCCGTGGAACCTAATGGAACTGCGATTAATAAGGGCGCACTACATGTAACTGATCATTACATCTGAGTTGCACGTGACCTCTTAAGCGTAGATGAGATGAGTGTACTCGGAGAAGATGTCTCTCGACTTTAACCGGTTTTCGGACGCGTTTCTCTCAAAAGAATGAACCGAATTTTTCTTACTGTTTTTCCTTACTCTTGAACACAACGCATGTTTGTGTATTTTTACTGTATCTTTAACAAACAAATATTTTTGCTATTCATGGGACGACTTTTGTCCTTTGCTAATAAGGAATCAATATGTAAATTGGCAAACATTTTTTTTTATCGGCCTGTGCTATCAATTAATTTAAAATCGACTGCAAATTAATTATGCATTCGGTGACATGTGTTTTTTACCATATGCATCGCATGACTTATTTCTTTTTTTATTTTTCATGTGACTAACAATGTAATCGAATTCGATATCCTCAGTGGAGCACGAGCGATGGTCGGCAGGTTAATTGTTGATATTTTGCACGATATCTTCTGTTTCTCTTTAGCGTACGCCTCTTGGGTACGTTTCTACTCGAGTTACCCCCGCGACATGCGCGAGATATTCAATCGGAAGGAGCTTCATTTAGGTCATTATGCGAAGAGTTTCGCACTGAGGGATCCGCCGCATCGAATCGGCGGAATGGGTAAGAAGCTGCGCGATGAGGAGAGCTCGACGCCCAAGCACAACAATCGACTGTCGAACAAACCGTAAGTAATTACAACGAGACTAGTTTCCTTTTATATCACGTACGAATCCCCCGAATAACGTTAAGCGACGAAATAACGGCCGGTATATCTCCAAATCGCCGTTTATTCCTCTCAAGACCGTCGACACTCGTTCCAAGTTCGAAGTTCCGAGGCGTACAATCCGCGTCACGCACAATTGCGGCGAACAATATGTTCCCATTTCGGGAGATAGATAGAGAGAGAGAGAGAGAGAGAGGGAGCAGCACAAATGGCCCGGCTCTTGACTCGCTCAGCTGACATTTCAGCCGAGCGATCGCAGACTCCATCGTCTCCGGAGTGACGGTATTAATGACGGATTCACGCGTGGCTTAGCGTGCTAACCGTGGCGCACATCGCCGGCTCTCTCTCTCTCTCTCCTCCCCCCCCCCCCC
>NW_014555826.1:13615-13841 GCF_001313825.1 Dinoponera quadriceps
CCCCCCCCCCCCCCGTTGTCCGCGCGTTTACCGCGCGTAGAACACGCACACGCCGAGTAGAACAGTTCGTGCGGCTCCTAGAGAGGTTGTACGCATCAAAACTGTCGCTCTGTGTCATCCGTCATGTACGACGAACGGGCGGACGTGCTCTACGGTGGCTGGCAGCCATAAGCCATACGGCTCTCATCGTGGTCGTCCTCGTTGTTCTCCATTCCCCCCCCCCCCC
>NW_014555826.1:13904-142358 GCF_001313825.1 Dinoponera quadriceps
CTCCATCTAACTCGCATTGTCTCGCTCACTCGCGACAAATGTGTCTCATTGCTCTCCTCTCCACCCTGCCTCTTACTCTCACTCTCCGTCTCTCTCTTTTTCCCTCCCTCTCTCGGTCTCGATAACTCTCTCTCGTTCTATCTTCAACGGTGTGCATTTCACATGGCACTCTGCTGGCTTCTGCCCTTCTCCAGGCTTCTCTCCGTCTCTCTCTCTATCTCTCCATTGTTCATAATTATACAATACGGCTATTAAACAGACTGATGCGACCGCCACTTCCGGCCGTGGCTGCGCCATTTACGGAAACCACGGGACGAGCACGAGCCCTCCCTCCTCTCTCTTTACCCTCTCCCGTCTCGTTCCGTCTCACTCTCGCGTTCTCGAAATCCCGACCGTCACCTATCCTCCGCGGCCCGTTCCTCCTCGCTCGTGTGCCCTCTTGCGTGCCCTGATTTTTCGACGAGCGCGCGCACGCTTCCCGTCTTTCCACTCGTGCGTTGTTCCGATTTCAGTTTCATCGAGAACACGACTCCTCGCAGAGGCAGATCGAGAGACTACGAAAGAATGACTCTGGCCTCACCTGGACTTTCTCGCTTGCACATCATCGCGAATAGATCCCCGGCAATTGTACTTATCATCCGTGCAACATCGAAACCCGAGTGTCTAATCTAACCTGCGCAGTCGCCTCAGTACTTTACATCGCGGTGCTCGCCACGTTCGCGGCTCATTTGGCCCGTCGCGCTTTCCTTTATCACGCCCGCAAACGAGCCAAGGTCTAACTACGCGCACGTCTCTGTACTTCGTAATTTCTATCCACGCCAACGTCGAGCGTTCCCTTCATGTATCACGTCGCCTGCATCACACACGCGGCCACCCTCCGGCCTTTTTACCCGAGAGCTTTATAATTCCTGTGTTCTCCGGCGATCATTTGCCTGCGCTCTACTGCGGTGTTCGCGCGTTCCCTCTATCTACCCCCCTCCCCCCCCCTCTCTCTCTCTCTTTTTCTCTCTCTTTGCGACCGCCGTCTCCTCCATCTCCTCTTTTTTTTTTCGCGTTACGCGCGGTGAATCTTTTTCCCCGGGACCGGCATTGCGCATTAACGTGTTTAATGCGATTTGAATGGGCGTGCTTTGGATGAACACGACGGGCAACCGACTGGTGCCCTCCACCCGGGGAGAGAACGAGTCAGTTTTAATGGGTGAAAGGCGGGCACTGAGCTGACGGTCCAATGGATCGAGAGACGACCACGGTGTACGCCTCTGTGGGTGCGATTACCTATGCGGCTGTGTGCGTGTCTTAGACAGCGTGTACTTGTACAGACGTTTAACGTGTGTGTGTATGTTGTGCGTACGTGCGTGCGTGCGTGCGTGCGTGCGCGCATGTATGCCTGCCGCGGGTTCACGCCGTTCTCCTTGCAACCGATTGCCGCGGAATACCATTCAACCAAGTTCTGCGTAGCCATCAATTCGTATGTACTTTGCAACCGCAACGACCAATATCACCCTGTAGCTTCGAGATACAACAATGAATGCCCTGTGTTCCTAAATCTATTTTTTATCGACTTTTTCTTATTCACTTTTTCTTTTCAATTTGAAAGCAAATTTGATCTAGCATCGGTTGTTCCGATTCTGAGTGGATATTTGGCCGAAATTGCTGCGATTGAATTACTCCAGTTGATTAGCTTCCCTGATTGAAATTTATCGTTTATATTAGTGATACGATATGAACATTTGGCCATTTTTTCATGCTTCCTCTACGCGTTTGCAAATTTTCCTGTAGGTGGAGGGAAATTATGTTGATCGCTGCGGCAGGATTGATAATAAATCGTCGTGTATACGCGAATCGCCGGTTAAACGAGAAGTATATACTATAGACCGTGAAGGAAGGTAATGCGTACTTCGTGCGTGACGCGGAGCGGTAGACAAAAAGTGCAGCGGCGAACATGAAATTCGGCACGGCAGTTGCTGGAAGCCCACCTCCGTCCGTCGACGGGGTGTATCCTCGATTTTAATGCCCGCGCGCGCGCGCGCGCACGCACGTTCTCTTTTCTTTTTTCCCTCAATTTCCGATTACCGCGCTCTGTCCTCACCACATGTCGTTTACGTCGAATTACCGAAAATTACGGGTTAGTCCTAATGTGAGAATTAAAGCGTACGCCGGGTGCTACCTCTTCCAGATCCGACGGGATGTCGCAAAAGGAACCGAAGGGTCAACACGGCAAGGGGCAAAGAACAGGGTTACTGAAGAAGGTCAGGATGCTCAATACCTCCGAGTACGATAGCGGCCTCGAACCCCTGAAGAAGCCAAAGAAGTAATCCGGAGCTTCGCGCTGACACGTTGTAAACAAAATCAGATTCACGCCTTGTAAATACGCATTCGCACGATTTTATCTCTTTTGTGGCACTTTAAACATTTTGTTACAATATATTAAATTTTTTAATTTCTCTGTTCGTATTTATAATTTATATCCCTGACTATCTGGACTAATTTTACTTTTTGAATGTCTTTTTTAGGTAAACGCATGTCACTGCATAATATTTCTATACCCATTTTTACAATGCTTACGATATTTTGAATTTTTGATGCTCTGACAATTTTTTAATATATTTCAGAAATTTTTAACTGCCCGGAAGAGGAACACCTACATACATTCTCTACATAGTAGAGAATTTTATGTTAAATTTGGCACATTTCACATGTCCCAAACGGTTTACTCAAATTTTTGTGTTAATTTAACACAAAATGAATATATTTAAAAATAATACAAAATATTATGTCAGAAATTAACACAAAATTAATATGTTAATCGACACTGAAATATAAAACACGTTATTTTACCATTTACACATGTTGAATATCGACGCAACACAAAATGTTAAGATAATCTAAACACAATTTGTTAAATTATCACACGGATACGTTAAAATTTAACAGAAAAATGGATATAATGCCCGATTTTAACAGAAATACAAAATGTCTTTTATTGTAACTTTGGAAGTGAATGCTTCCACTTCCAGGATCTCCAGTTCACTTCAACCGTGATTTCTACCTCAACGTGTATTTGCAGTCGCGAAATCGTTTAACATCATTTCCATAATGATCTCCAGTTTCACCATGATTGTTACTAATCAGCGATAAATACGTTGCGGCAAAATGCGGCACGACGAAAAACGCCGGCTTCGGGGAAATTAACTGTAACGATATCGCGTTAATCGCACAGGAGCGGGCCTCGCCGCTCCGAGTGCGCTTTCGCGGTCACGAGATTGCTCAGCATTTAAACTCCCTTTTCGCTGCCCCGGTTCCGCTTATCTCGTTCTCCTCACGATAATTAGCAATCGCCTTCTGATAGTACGTACTTACAAAACCGCCACTTCGCCGGCGTCATAACGATATCACGCTAATTGCGCTTTCGTTTCCACTCGAGCACACCTACTACCGTGCGGTCACGAAATTGTAGCTCGCCCGATCGTTACAGTCGCACGGCCGTCGGTCGTTATTACGAACGTACGTATGTAAGTACGTACGTTTGCTCAAAATACGTCATTAAATGCGGCTATTTTTTTCACCCCGCCGCAGTTTGACAAGCGTTAACGTAATTAATCGGTCGCTCCTGTAATCTAAATTTACACCGGCGCCAAGAGTGCGAAAGAATATTACAGAGTTACCTGTGTAACGCCGGAGGGAGCGTATTACGTATACCGTGGGGCGTACGTTACACCGCTGAAATTAGGAATTTCGTCGCCCAAGCTAATTTGCCAAAGGGTGCTAAAGAGCTGACCGCTCGGTCCGTGGCGGCGGTGCTTCTTTCCCGGCTTCCTCGTACTCGATTTCAGGCAGCGTGCGAGGTCTCCCGAGAGGGAAAGAGAGAGAGAGGGAGAGGGAGACACGCCACAAAGAACTTCGCGCACGTGATTGCACAGCTATGTGCCGGCAACGAACGGGAACGCATTTTTGCGAGCAGGAGCGAAGGGAAGAGGAGGGGGGGAGCCGGGAGGACAGCAACGTGTCGGACACGCGGGGCGCGTCGACGAAGGGCCCGTCGGGAGAGGACCCCTCGCGGAGGAAGCGCGGCGAACAGACGTCACGAAGGCGGTGGGAGGAGGACGTGGCGGGCACGCGGAGAGGTATGATTAATACGCGAGCATTATTTTCGGATTTTTTGCCGCGCGATCCGCGAGCGCAAATTGCTTGCAAATAAAGGCGGCGTCGGGCGACTATCGCCGCCGGTAGGACGACCGGCACGGCGGTGGCGGCGGCGGCGGCGGCGGGAACGACGGAAAGGAAGTCACGGAAGGAGGCCGAGAGGAGAGCTCGTCCCGAGCTTAATTTAATTTAATTATGCCCTCTTTCTTCGCTACCAGCGCACCCGAAGATAGATGGCGGCCACGGAATCTCGCACGTCTCGCCTCGGCTCGTCGCGCCGCCCCGTGCGAGCGTAACCGCGATTTCCGCGAAGGTAATTCGATTTCCATCCAAATTACGCGAGCCTCAAATTAACGACGAAGTCCTCGGATTCTTTTCTTGTTCCCGTGTAAATTGCATTGCGCCCCGCGATCGACCCCGCGAATTGTGTCCTTTTTTTTTCAGAAACGCGTTCGCCCTGTCCCAGAGAGATATAAATTGCCGTAATGGAGATTATATAATTAATAATTGATTATAAATATATATATTGACTCATCATTATAGGCGGAAAATATGCCATCATAGCAAAACTCCGTATTTAAAACAAAATTCAGTCCTTCATAACATGGCCGAAAAGAGATATTAAAATAAAGAAAAATGCATTTTGTAGGAGACGAACAATATATTCATGACTTCTGACCAGAATTTTAAGATAGCGTTAATCGTTTTCACAACAATTTTAAATATTGCGGAAAAGCCAATTTTTGCACATTAAACTTCATTTTATTTTGGAAACCTAATGTGCTGGTGAAATTTGGCTTGAGGCATCGTTTTTAGCATCCAAAAACCTACATCGTAAAGAACATTTTGTATTTATATTAAAATCGGTCCTTCTTAATTTTTTTATATCTTGTGTAAATTTGTAATATAAATTTGTAATATAAATTTGTAATGTAAATTTTTAATATAAATGTGTATTAATTTATATTATGTTTATATTATCTCAATACTTTATTTTGCGTCGATATTCAACATGTGTAAATGTTAAAATAACATAACATGTTCTACTTCAGTTTCGATTAATATATTAACTTTGTGTTAATTTTTAACACAATATTTGTGTTACTTTTCAACATATTCACCTTGTGTTAAATTAACACAAAAATTGGAATGGGACCGTTCGGGACGTGTGAAATATGTTCAAGTTAACGTACAATTTTTGTATAAGAAACACCTCGCTTGGTTCAAAAGAATTTTTGGCTGTAAACTAAATTGTTAACTAATCGTCGCTCAGTACACCTCAGTATATTGCATAACGGGATCCAGTCACTGGCCGTGCGTTTCGGCGCGGCCGATCCGCGATCTAATTCAATCGGCCGAGTTTATCCCCGTCGTCGGATATAGACTTTCGAGCGCCGCCTAGAGCGCGCATTGTTACCCGGCGCTAAACTTCGCGGGAATTAAGGCGGGCGCGTGATTGATCGCGACGATAAATCGATCGTCTTGAGCAACATCACGCCGTAACATATGTTTATCGCGCGATCTGATGAAAAGCCGCGCGCTCGCAATTTAATTTAATCGCGCGCGTTATTTCGTGCCGGCCGCGTGTGCGCGCATTTTCGAAACCCACCCAAGTGGCCATCTGCGAGCGGTCGCATTAGACGCGCGAGCGGAGCAAAGAGTGCGATATTTATTCGTAATGCGCATCGCAATTCGTCGTGCCGCGGCATCAGTCATAGTCATCGCGAGCGAGCGTGCGCGCGCTCATAATGAACCGTACGATTAGGATATCCCGTTCGTTCGTTCGTATGTACGTACATACGTCCGTTCGTTCGTTCGGCGAATGCGTTCCAAGGGAGTAAGCGAGGCTCGCGGCGAATAAAAAGATGTTTCACGGAAACAGGTGCGGATTTATGTGGGAACCGATTCGAGTTAAACTTTGGGCCGCGTACTGCCGAGAATTTTCCGGATAATTTCTTTTGGCAATATTTCCCAACATTCTTTAAAATTCGAAAAGAATATAATAAAGAGCAAAAGAGTATGATTGATTTTTATAAATAATAATTCTTTAGGATTGTTCCCTCTTTTTTGGATAACAAGTGTCCTTTATTTATATCAGTTGACATTTTCAATAGAAAATCACTTTAGAAAGTAATAATTATTTATAATATATATTTATTTATCTGAAAAATCGCTTCTGGAAAATTCGCTTTACAAAGTAATATTTATTTATAATATATATTTATTTATCTGGAAATAACAATTATAAAAGATTTTGAAAGGCGGACGGGAGGAGTCCCTAACTGACAAATATGTTTACCATTTATTATTTGTTAATTTAATATTAGGTGACTGATTATTATTTATATATTGTAATTTTTAACTTATATTTTTGCGTTATTATTATTCAAATCTAATTTTACATGTTTATGTCGTTACTTATTTATTAATTATCATTATACATTTAGGAAAAGCAATAAAACCAGATGCATAGTCAATGTTGTGCCTTTTCTGCTATCTTCAATACTTTAGACTCTGTAATCATTAACTACCAGTAAGGGAGATGTTGTTGTTATTGTTGTTATTGTTGTTATTATTATTATTATTATTATTATTATTAAATATACGGAGGCACAAGATGGATGCTCGTTAGTATTTTCCGGAAAATATATTTTAGTGTACATGGATGACATCTGTCATTTACGACCACTCTAGCGTCAAAAGTGTAATCAAGCGCAAACGTGTAGCAACAGCATTTTAATTGAAATAAAACACATACACACGAGCTGATCGAAACGATACTGATATCTTTAAAGAAATCCTGAAGTCGTCCTGTCTTACCGTAAATTTCTTAATATATTATACTCGTTACTGCACAGAATTAAAAATCTTTTGGCGCAATTAAGATACACACATTAATGTATACAAAGGTGATGTAGGTGATTTGTTTTATTCGTAAACCGGAAAAAGTTATATAATTTGTTAATTCTTTCCGTTTTTCGGACAAATTCAACCGTCCTCGCCTACATGGGTGTTATAATTATGCAAAAGGATTTCTAATTCTGTATTTCTAATTCTGTACACCTAGAAACGAATATAGTACTAAGAAATTAGCGATAAAACAGGATGACTCTAAGAACTCCCTAAGTTCTCCTTTACATGGTATGCGTATAAATTCCAAAAACGATCACCTTTAGGCACCGAGGAGTCATCATCCGCCCCTGCACGGAAAGGGGATAATCCTCATTACCGCGAGATATGCGCAGCTTGAGTCCGATTAACGCGACGAGGAAGGAGGGACGCGGACCCGGGCAAGAAAGGGCCCACTGCGGGGACCGACTATAACCGCCCTACGCCCGCGTCATCAACCGCTTCTTACGCGTGAAACACCCGCGGGGTGCACCTGTGAATGTGTATGTGTGTATGTATACGTGCGTGTGTGCGCGCCTCTTTCTAATACGCGGCACAAAAACGTAAGCACTTATAAGAGGTGCCGATTATTCCACGTGATTACCGATTTCCGAGCAGTTAACGACTTTTTCGAGTTGCTTACACCGCCGCGCTCTGACGCTTATTACGAGTCATTACGAGCGCGGTATCTCGGCTTGTTGCCTTTGAATTTCACGCCTCGAATCGGCATCGATCCCTCGGACCGCGTACTCCTTCGGAATCGAGGTCGAGACGCGCCGGCTTGTAACGAATCCCGACGCGCCCGGGCGAAATCCCCGTCGCTCCGCGTCGTCGCGTAATCGTTTCGCAACGTTTTATTAACCGGCCCACGTGTAATCGCTCCGTAATTCCTCACTTCCTGCTGCCGGCTTTCTCGGGTTCGTTAGTCGCCGCTTAGCGCGATGAAAAATATCGGCCGATTAGAAAGGCGTGATCCGCCGGTCAATTTTTTATCTACTAATTTATTCGACTCGCTCCGGCTTATCCTGTATTTCTTTTCTCTTTGTCCCGTGATCACTTCGAGACGAATGCTCGCCATCAATCTTGGTATCAACGCACTTATCTCAGGAACCTGGGAAAATGTGCCCGCGTGTTATTGCGTTTTATTATTGTTTCGGGGGTTTCTAATGGGGAAGTTCTCAACGCGATCTGTTTATTATAATGTACACTGTACATTGTAATATTGTTGTAATGTGATCAGTCACAAAAAATTTGCATTTCTTCCTCGATAAGTTTCGCAACGCATCTCGTCTCCAATAAGAAAATGTATCTGCCGAGAATTACTAAACACGGGATGCGTCTCGACATTTATCAAGGAAAAAGTGTTGTTCGCTTAAGTAAAAAATTAAGTTGATTTCACCATTTCTCTCTCGGTGTACTATTTACCCGAGGAGAGAAGAACGTTGCGATTGTCGCGGACGTTAAAATAATACACAGCTTGCGTGAGACCATGTTGCTCCTCGGACGAGGGCGGACTCGAGGTGTAAAGTCTTCATCCTTTTCCGATTTCACGCCCGGAATTAACGGCAATTTATCGCGAAAATTGCCCGGTGCGTTTGACGAGTCTCCGCCGAGGTTTTCCCCGGATGAGAGCAATCTTTCGGTCTACGCGTAACCGTGCTCACGACCCTCTGAAAAATCGGATTAATCCACGCGCGATTAATCAGCGTGACGACAACCAGTGCGATGAAACGACGTTTCACAATATTTAATCGATTCAATCGCCGATTGAATCGGCGTCAAAGGCGAAACTCGGCGCCGCGAGCGAGCGAGCGAGCGAGCGCTTCGCCGTCGTGTTTTACGGCGGTCGTTGAATATATTTAAGTACGGTACGATTAAGTTTCTCTAATGCCGCGCCGCGTCGCAATATCCGTCTGTTCTACATTCCCGCAATCGACATAATAAGGGATAGGAGATGGAACGAACTCCTGTCGTGGCGGCAGGAAGACGGAGCAGCCGTTTCCGCGAGGCCGGCGAGTGAAATCCGTTCGAAGACGCGTCAGAATCGGCGCGATTAGCATTTTACGGGCGGCGCATATCCCGTGGAAACGTTTTATTGGCGTGTCGTGCGAAGGAGCCATAGTCCCGCGCCGCCGGCGGTAGCTGCAGTTGCAGGTTGCCCGCAACCTGCACTCTTCCCTCGTTATTTTCTCATGTATACGGCCTGCATATTGCACCGCGATCGAGCGCTCTCGGTACCGCCGGTTAAGCTTACCCGCCGTTTGGCGGTTGTTGCCTCACGTTCCCGTGCACTCGGCGTCATCGACGTGTTAATCCGGTGAGACCGCAAACCGGCGGATCCACGTCTGCTCCCGATAGTTAGCGAATCATCTCGGGCACGTGGCGCGCGAACGAATGGCTTGGATCGGATTCACGCGTCGGTCAAGTATCTTTTTATCACGCGTACGCTTTGCTCCTTAAGTTGTAGCATAAGATGAGTTTGTTAAGGATTCGTTGAGATTTGCGCTATATATACATTTAAATATGACCTAATTATTGACGCGATTAGATTGATTGACCATTCGGAAGTTGAGATATTTGCAACTAAAGATGACGCTTTTTATACATAGAAAAAAGTTAGCCCGAAAAATAGATATTCTCATTTACATAAGCAAAAATATGATAATCTTCGAAGATTTTTAGTCTCGACTTGATTGAATTTGTATTCTTGTTGAATATCTCCACGTTTGTAATATTGTGTGTATATTTCTCTTCTCTAATTTCGCTCGAAATTAACATTTATTACTTAGGTAGTTAAATAAAGTTATAAGAAAAATTTTCTTTTTTCAGTAAATAATACACTTCTATGCAAAGGCCTTAATATCACCACAGAAAGTATTCTAATTAGATATAACTACTTTAAGCTGAGTGTGCATTGAGCGAATAAACGAGAGACGAGCAACGAATGCAAACTTCCATTTTGTTACAATTTGGAAAAGTCCGAACACCAAATCCGAACGGAGCGTTTCGGGCCGATTTGCTCACGAGATAGTTTACCAAGGTAGGTTTATGCGCGTTTAGATGCGAATATATACATTTATATTACACATTCGTTGGTCGTTTGTTATTCGTTCGCTCACACCACCTTTATATGTCGGAATTTATCTTCCGAATCGACGCACAGTCGGCTACGTTCGTTTAATGCGCGCCACACTGCGGCCGAGTTGTGTCGCATTTCTCGTCGATTTAATAAATCATATTTTTGCAACGCATCTGATAAAATGGTGTCATACGCGCTTGCTCGCTACTTTTAACCGTGCGCTTTTTCGCGCGTAGCGAGCAAGAAAGTAACTTAGTCGACCTAATGAACGCACTATCGGGAGGGGGGAGGCAAGAAAGCCGTCGCGAATGGCGCGTTGCATCGCCGCGGATATCATTATGCACAATACATAGCAGATTTGCCGGTCGATAGGATTTCTCGTGCATTAGCGCGTTACCGCGCTCAATCGCGATAAGTAACAAGCTGTAAACTACTTTTCCCGACGCGACGCAGGGACGCCGCGCGATTTTGTCGGACGGCGGCGGCGCGAACGATAATGGTCCGCGCTCGGCGCGCGGTTACTTAACGTTCATTATAATTAACACGCTCGATGCGTTAGCTTTCCCAGGAGGAAAGCGAGAATAATGCCGGCTGGTAATCGTCGGCTCGTAGCATTTAGTTTTATCGCTTCCTCGTGATATTAATCATCGCGAGAAAATTATAAATCCCGACCGACGCGACCGCCTTAACCTACCGCGAGGAGCTGTTAACCTTCGACGCGATATATTATATAAATAATATTCCTCGCGAGTGAAATTTCAAATGAGGCGAATAGGAAAATCCGATTTTTCCCCCACGCTTATACACGGTAAAGAGACGTGTTATAATCAAGTAGACTTAATGTAGGACTAAAATTTCGACTTCTTTCGCCATTAATATACAGACTTTCGCGATCGGGATATCCAGGCGAAAATCGAATTTGCACATTCACAGAAGCCTGTCGAAATTATCCAAAAAACTATTCAAGTGTATTGTTCCGTAACGTTTGTATTCGTGTCTCGACGACCTCCGCGCGAAAATCGGCGATTCAGATTTCGCGCGATCCACTTCCGTGACGATCACGCGCGCATCGCGGACCGCTCGGGCACCCTCGCATGGCCCCGTCGTCGTCCCACTTACAAATATCATCGCTTAAATATTCATCGTGCGCCACGAGGAGGTTGAACGTTTCGTACGCTCGGCGGAAGCGACGGCTGCGCCGAGCACAACGCGGTGAAAGCAAAGCGATTCCGGGTGTCTTTGATGGCGGCCGTCCGCGCCGCGCTCGCTCGGAGCGCATCGCGTTCCAGAACAATTAACCGATGGCAATTAAGACATCTAAATTAATTCGTTATGAACAAGGGGCCGGGCTGAATAGAAGGCAACCGTAATTGCCCGGGTTCTCACACGGCCGCTATATATGATGCACCGGCCGCGCTCTCGTGTTCACGGCGCACCAACACGGCGCGACCGGCGCTCCCGTAATAGCGACAATTACTTTATTTTGCCATCTTCCCGGTTCCCAAACGAATCGCGGGGCCGCGCGCACCTTGATTCCGTTTCTTTCGCATTTGCAATGTCTTAGGAAACGGCCTCGCCCGCCGACTTTCTTTTCTCGCGCCGAACCGCGCCCGGCTTCTCGCCTCTCGTTTTATTTAGGGATACGCGCGTCAGGGTGCGCGCTCCCCTCTTCTTATCTCTTATTATCCTCGCGGCAGCTGAGAATTACTATCGCGGAACAATGCGCCGCGCTTATCCGCGATATCTCGGTCGTTATTCGCCGCGTAGCGTGCGGCACCTCGCGAGCTAATTCCTCCTCGGACCCGACGCGGCTCTGTGCCGCCTTGCTCGCCATGGCGGAGGTGTCACGGGAAATTCGAAACTCGGTGTTCGCGATTGTGTCGGGCACCGAGGAGATCAGCGTGACACGCCGGAAGTAGCTCGGAAACCTGCCGCGAGTCTCACGACGTTGGAAAAACTTCCGATCGCTCTGCGTGTTCTTAGAGAGGTTGCCGCCTTAGTTCGCCCGCCTGCTCGGAGAACGGCAAGGTGGGGTCTCTCTCGGAAAAAGAGGAGGAGATGTGTTAGTAATAATAATAATAATAATAATACAACGCATAAAAGTTCAAATATCTTTCATTTATTATTATTAAGGCAATACCCGAGTCGAAAGTTTAGTTCTAGAACATTAAGCTTTCAAGTGGAGAAAAAAGCAATAGTTTCCCACTCATAACATCAAAGAAGCACAATAGAATATATAGAAATGATATCTGAAAACCTTTGAAGACTTAATGTCGAACTAAACTAGACTTAATTTTAAACTAAAACTTCGAGCTCGGCTGCACCTATCGTTACGTTTACTCGACATTACATATATACATTGCACTTTGCACTATCGAAATTTGTCCGACTAATTATTTCACCACCATTTATTCATCTTTTAACAAAATTAAAATTTCTAGCTATTTTTTACTTTAAAGGTATATTTTCTTACTAGGCGTTTCTTTCCAATAATGCGTTTTACTCTCTGAATTTGTAATACTATGTATAATAATATTATAGATATATCTCTGAGTCTTCACATAATTTATCGGTTACATGCTTTGCCGCATTGGCTTGGGGATTTTGCCTTTTGTTGACCGGGGGTCTGGAAATCTTCTCCCTCAGGAAATTTTCTCGTTCTGGAAACTCCGAGCGAAAACCTGGCAATCCACCCCGGTTCTTAAATGTTTTCGTACATGCTTGCGCGTATGCAATGAATCGAACGCGTACGTGATATTTTTCCGCGACGTGATATTTTTTTGCGAGAGCAACATGCACCTCGCAGACTTATCTAGCGTGTGCAGCCTGAAACGTTTTATGTAATAGACATGAAACACGAAACACCCAACAGCTTCCTGATGCAATAGTGTTTCGCCGTACGATGATTATCGCCTTTCGTGGTCGTTTCCCGATTTCAAGTTTTATCACTCACGTTCTCTGAACTGTGCCGCGAGCGAAGTAAAAATTTAACGATAACGGAACTATTTGGGCACCCAAGTTTTAATCCTACTTTCGATCTGAAAATTCCATTTAACGTCTACTTTAATATTCTAAAACCTATGTGAACCTCGTTTGATTATATTTAATTCGTTTAATTATTATTTAATCTCTTCAGCTGAAATTGTAGCTCTATTCGACTTCAATTCGTTAATTTAACATCATTATTCAAATTCTTGCTGATTTACAAGAATATTTATGTACATTTCATTATTAATAATCATGTGAACACAACAACAATACTGCAACAATACTATCAATAGGAATTAATTCAATATTATTTTATACATCACATTTATGTGAGAAAGTATTGTTATCAAATATAAAATTATCTCCTTGAATAACTAATAATGAACAAAATTATTTTAATAAGATTCGAGGGTTACGTTCAAAGGACATGTTCAGAGGAAGCTTTTACGAGACTTTGCTGAGGTCCTTTTTAGAACCTACAAGTCGCATTTTATGCATTTTCTACCATTTAGAGATGCTGATTAAGACTAAAGTTTCCATAAATTAAATCTATATTAATACTTGAGAACCTACAGATGTTAGGAAATTCGAGTCGAAAATAGTTCTAAAATTTCGACTCGGGCAGAGATAAAAAGACTTTTGATTTATTAAATTTGTCGTTTTCTATTCACTGGCAAATAACTGAGAGTCGTTGAGCCGTCTATTGTTGCAAACGTACGGTCCGTGGTACTTTATGTAACGATTTCATTATTGCACGGCTCACAGCAGTTTCCTGACGCGATAACGCCGCGCGTCGCGCGCTAATTGCCGTTTTTCACGTCCGTTTCCTCGTTTTAAACTATTCTGTCTATGCGTCGAGCGACATTTTAGCGCTAACTAGTAGTGGTTTAACGATGCTGCGGCGGCTTAATTGGCGCCGGTCGGTTTATCGTTCCGGCGACTGCTCCCTCCCTTTGTTTCGAAGCCGCCACGAATGCGCCCGGTTATACGCAAATTCTTACCTTTGGCGGATTAATGTCTCACCTGAGACCATTAAAAGACGTCCGCCATGTTTTAAAGAAAAATAACCCCCTTTGTCGTATTCTGATATATAAACGGGCGTTTCCATGTAAGCATAATTTTTTTTCTGTAACCTTGACTAGCAAGTGTGGTTTCTTATACTAATTTCTTACTTAAATTGCTACTGATAGCGCTCTATTTTAAATATTACATCGCATTGTATTATGAATTTTTCTAACCCGGATAGAAATTATTTGCGATATGATATTTGGTTTCGCTGTTGATGCCGTCGTTTAATCCGGATCTATTCGTGATTTTTCGCAAGTACGTGATTATCGTAGGGTATTTATTTTTCATTGTTACACAATAAAAAATATTTTGTACTTGTGTTAAAATCGGTTTCTGTAAACATTTTTGTGTCGAATTTTTAACGTACTCATGTGTTAATTTAACATAATGTGTTTATGTTACCTCAATATATTTTGTGTAAAATCAATACTCAATATGTGTAAATATTAGGATAATATTCGTAAATTAAAATAATACATTTTATACTTCAGTATGTCGATTAATATGTCATAGATATTATAAAGTTTTGTGTTAATTTTTTACATAATATTTGTGTTATTTTTCAACGTATTCATCTTATGATAAATTAATACAAACATTTTTTTAGGATATGTAAAATGTGTTAAATTTAGGATACATAGGATTTTTTACTGTGTGACAATCATGCATAACATATTCTTGACTCGATTATTTGCGGAGTCAATTTCAAGGACTGTTACGGTCGCTCGGCAGTTGTTTACATTCGTATGTATTGTTCCCGAAACCACGTGATTTTCAAGCGATCAGACGCGCTCTAGGTATCGGCATCGCGGAAAAGAGACAATAATGAGATAACGTCTTTTATAAATTAGGACTACTTGCGTTGTGTCGAAAAGCATTTAACAAGCCGACGGAACAAGTTCCACGCGCGGTAAAAACGGACGAGTGGAGTAAAAAAAGAGGGAGAAACATCGTGGAAAAAGGAAGAAGGTCTCGCGCGACGGTTCGGAGAGAGAAGGGCGCTCGAAAATTATTCCGATATGAAACTCATCGCGCGGCGCATCGCGTCAAAGGAGCCAATTTAAAAAAGCCCCTTCCAAGATTATCAGCGCCTCGTTGCGGCGGGATTAAAATACAAAAAGAAGAGACGAGTCCGGCATGGGGGTTGGAACGGCGCGGGGCTGAAAAGAGACGGGGGCGGGGAGGGGGGTGCGAATGCGAAAAGGGGGATGGTGGAAGTGCGTGGGATTGGTAAACTTCCCTGTAATTTGTCCCACCGTCGCTTTGAGCCTCTTTTAAGCCCCTTTCCCCGCGATTTTTACCTTTCCTTTTCCTGCGTTGTCGCATGGACGAGGAAGAAAGAGCTCCCCCTCTCCAAAAATCGATGGCGGACAAGAAAAACAGCGTGGCGATGGAAAGTTTGTGATTAAAGGTGTTTCGGCTCGTTAAATTATTCCGCGAATGCGCGACCGACGTCCCATTAAGAGACCTCATCGCGAAAAGTTTTACTGTTCTCTCTTTCTCCCTCCCTCTCTCTCTCTCTCTCTCTCTTTCTCCGCCTACCTTCCCGCAATTATTGATGAACCTAATGAATTTGCGTATCGGAGGCCGCTTTGAACTGTTTTCACATTCCTCGCTTGACGTATATTTTTGCATTGATCGTCGTAACTTCGACGCGCCCTGCGACTGCTATTTTCCGTCATAGCGCTGACAACGCGAGATATCATTCACGATTTTATGCATGTCGCGAGACGTTGATTGCCGCAGCGATTAGCCCGGTCAGTTCTCTTAATTCCCCATAAGAAGTAACCGAGAACACGAAGATCGCTTCGGAATTTTGTTTTTTACAATTTATAAGTCAAAGACGGTAAGCCCCAGTCGACGTTTTTGTTGGAAGAAATACAAATCTGCTCACGAATCGATGAAAAAAAGTTCATCGGTGTAACCAGGCTCTGGAGCACCTTGTGTGCTTTGGCCGTCATTATCATCGAGGCGGACGAGCGCGCTCGACTACCAAATTAACCACTAATTCGCGTACGCCGAAGTCGCCGACACCTCGAAGGCACGTTCCGAGGATACCACCGGAATGTGCGATAAACGAATTACGAGGGCCATTCATCGACCGCGAAACTCGTTTATGACTCCTTTAGCGCGGAATTCGCGCTTGCGGAGCATCTAAGTGGCGCCGGGTGCACACGATGACCCTTTCGAATTTGAGATGCGAGAACAGTGGTAGAGCCTGGCGGCACGGGAGGGAAAAAGAGCTACGAATTTGCATTTTTTATTAATTCTTTCATCTACGAGTATAATTTGCTCGTGCAGAATTAACGGCCGTTTAGAGATTGCTTACTGCAACTGAAACAATCCTATTTTCCCTTTCCTTTCTTTACGCTGAAATCTTGTTCGCGCGTTCATGGCGAGCTCTTGTTTTTGCTCGAAAGAATTTTTGGATCTACTCTCGATCTGAGTTTTCTGACATCTGTAGGTTCTGAAGGGTCGGTGTAGGTTTGGTTTGTACAGAAATTTTGGTCCTGCTTAGCGCCTCTAAGTGCTGGAGGGCACATAGAGTGCCACTTGTCCTAGGGAGGACCTCAGCAAGGGCTCGTGGGTTCCTTCGGATTCTCTGAACCTAACTTGTTTTTCTATTTTTATTAAGATAATATATCCGTTATATCGCGTGGATCATCAATGAATGATTCACGGTAGATTTCTCGTTTAAACTGTTATTAATTTGTAATATTCAAATTATTGTACAGTATTAATGGGGCTACCGGGGCCCGCATATTTCGTCCGAGCGCACATCTGTAACCGCGCGGGCATCGCTGCTGGATTACAGTTTACCTGGTGTAATGTATCGAAATTCGATCGCACGGTATCACCTAAGGTTTCACGACCGTTACTTGTTGCGATCGCCAGATTGCGATCGGATTTAGTCATGCGTAGCCGCGGCTTATAAGTATACAAGATGCAGCGATTCGATGACGCGCATCCGTTGAAATTATTCCCGAGTGGCAAGTCGGCAATTGTTAAAACAACGACAATGCCGATCACACCCGGAGAAACTCGATATTGTTCGATGTGATATGCGTCGCGCGTGTTCTTCGGATATTCTCGTGCATCATGACTACGGCGATGCGAGCGAGCGGTCGCGCTCGCGCACAAGCGCGAACGCTCGCATGCGTCCTTTTGTGCCGCGTTATGGATCCCGTCCGAGTCGTTAATTAGAGCGGCGACAACCAGAGGTGCGCGGAGCTTAAGTACTCATACGTCGCTCGAATCGACTTGATTAATTGATCGATGCGAGGTGGATGATCGCGGTCGTGATTAAAGCACGAAGTATCGCGGAGCGAGTCGAAATACTTGCTACCGGTTGTGAAGCCGACGCAATCGCCGACGTCCATCATAACGCACCTGCAGAACCGTTGCCGATGCCCCGAGACATATTTCGAGGCGGAATTTTTCTTCCCCATTAATCCTGCAAACTCCGCCGAACTTGGAGGATTAATGGAGAATTCCGGGACATAACACTATGCAGGTTGTTATACAGAAAAATCTATGGCGTTCGAGTAAATATACTTATTTCAAATATCTTATAGATCCGCAAGTATAAGTTCATCACAAATATCAAATTTATTCAAGATATATTCTGAATCTTGGCGAATTTGATACTTTATTAGAACTTTACTTAAGAATATTAAATTAAAACACTAAAACTAAAACTTCGACTTACTTATATATCCCAATTAACCAAATTTAATCTTTATCCGATAAAGTTTATAATATTCTTGAAAAGGGGACAAATTCTTTTTTATTATTAAAAAAATATTCTTTGCTCAAGATAATCATTATTTAAAAGAAGAAGTAAACTAAATAATTGCTTTTCTTCGCATTATAAAAGCATTTTTCTGTGTACCTTAATGCTATATTGATAAAATGAGACAAGCTTATTTTATTCTTAAGTCTTTCATTATTTTCTTATCGGCGTTACAAATTCCGATGCAATGAAAGCTCTTAAAAGAGTTGAAAAAAAGTTCTAAAGGCAAGGCAAAGATAAGAGTCGTGTCCAATAATGCTTTGTATCAGTAAAGATTTAAATTTAGATTCGGTATAATAACAAGTGCTGATTTGTTTAATAATGCTCTTTAGATTGCGCATAGCATTTTGTTTACATCTGCCAACGCCTTCTTTTTATTTGCATTTAGCCTTGTTATCGTGTCGCATCTAAATTAAAATCTCTGTTGGCATTATTGGACATACAACTGTTATCTTTCCTTTGCAGCTTCTTATCAGCTCTCTTAAGAGTTAATTGCATTAAGACTTCCAACACTAAGAAGAAAGATCAAAAGAATACAAATCTGTTGCTGTTTTCATCTATTCACACCTTGATTCTTTTTAGATTATTTAATATTTGCTTATCTCACGTACTCTATTCGCAGCTGAGTTACTTGTACAATTAATACATTGCTGACTGAAGTTAAAAATAAAGATAAAATGTAGGTATTATATAAATAACCGATATTCATTTATTCATTTATTATATATTATATAATTGAATATTAAATAATTCTTGAATAAGTACTCCTTCGAGCTTCTCCAATATAAAGAAAACGGCAGGAAGGAGCCATTTGCAGGATCCAAATAGAACAATACATTTTCATAGTATTATTTCGAGTCGAAATTTTAAATTCTACATTAAGTCTTCAAGGAGAAGAAACGGAAATAAATTTCTATTTGTAGCATCAAAGGAGCACAATAGAAGATTTGAAGACTTAATGTAGAACTAAATCAGACTTAAAGTAAGACTAAAATTTCGTTTCGGAATATTTTAAGTTTCTTCATTGATCTTTTAAATTTGCAGAACAAACGACTCAGGATCGATGCGTAATTTTTTAAGGAACGGCAAAAGAGTGGAGTTTCGATTTTTTCGTACGTGCTCGGCACATCGAGTCACGTTGATCCTGGCAGCTGCGAGAATTACGCGTCATGCGTTGCTGAAATTAACAGAAATCTTCTTTCATGGCGTTTTCGCGCGCGTGCGAGCATACACACACAACACGTGCATACACACGTATATATATATATATATATATATATATATACATACATACATATACACAGCGAAGCGGGCTTTCTTGAAATGATTTCCGGCTTCCGCTTTCACCTACCGCGGAACTGCGGAGTCGCGTAATTAATTTCGCAGTGAAGATTTGTATCTGTAAACGTGCCGAAGCAAATTGCATTCCCTTCCATACAGTGCGTCGTAGTCGCATTTGTAGACGTTATTTTTCCGTTCGATCAGACGAATCGCGCGTTTCGCCTCAGATTTCTCCAAATCCTCTCAAAAGTATCCCCGGTATTAAATATTTTCGCTAATTACGCGAGCTTCCCTCTCGAAATTCCGCTGCCTAGGCGGAATCAACTTCAAATTCGCTGGAGAATGCGCCATTAGAATCGGGCGTAGAGTGCGACACCCTGTATAAACCGTGGTACGTGGCAGCGTTAGACGTTTGATTAATAGCGTCAGCGCTCATTGGTCACGCTACTAATAAAGGAGCGTTCACACGTATTAAAACCTCGCGCCGCTGCTCGCGAGCGAGCGCACGGCCACGTCCTCCGAGTTGTGGCCGAGAACGACGCGATATAACGAGGGAATGGCGTGCCTTGCTCATAATTGAGGCGAGCACCTACAATCCAATCGCTCTTAATCACTCGAATTCATCTCGCCTAGCGAGCCGCGGCCGCCATTACTGGCCGCCGCGCACCGACCCGCGGAAACCGATCTTTAGGTCCTGCGCGAAACTCATTGACACGACTATATATTAATAATTTCGGCAAGGTCAGATCGCGACATCGTCGAAACAACGCGCTTCGACCGGCGTCCCATAAAAGGCTTGGATTTCGCGAACATTCTTCGCACATTTCGCGACATTTTCGCAGGGAACGGTTTTTCGCGTGATTCTTAATTGTTTCGCGTGCAGAATAAATCTAAATTACTTTCCCACTTAACCCGCAGCTTCTATTTAAAGTTTGTAAATTCTACTTGGGTGGTTTGCTGCTCCTACTGTGATACTTTTAAATTCTTCTCAACTTTTTTGTAATGTAAGTAAACCAAATATTAATAAGTCAAAACTCTTCTCGGCGCTCATTAATTAATAATCAACGTTGCATTAGGGTCACGTGTGAATTAGCGTTGAAATTTCGCACCGTCGTTTAAATCATCCTAACTTCCACCCGCGACCGCACTCGATGGATTTCGCGAGAGAAAGGCTATTAATCTCGAAATTCATTTTTTCCCGGTAATTAACGGCATCCGCGAGGCGACTCGCATTCGGCGTGGCGCATCGGGCCGATTAATCTTCCTCTCGCGGATTTTCCACCGGTATAAAGGCGCGCTCCTTGGAAGATTCGGTGGTGCGCGCGAACAAGAGAGCGCGTCCAGGAAAAACGACTGCCCCTCGTAAATTAATTTCGCTCCGGTTTCACCCCGCCAAGAGGGGTACGGCTAAGAGCAAGGGGGTAGGGGGAAGAGGGGGCGAATCGCGACGAGCGAAAATGGCGGAGATTACGCGAAATTATGTAAATGCGCGGCATTGTAAATGGGGGTCCGTTTTTCGTTTTATTGGGCTGAGGCCCCTCGTCGCCCCCTCGACCCCCGCTTTCTCTGTCTCTCCGGCATCCTCGGTCATATAACCGAGACAAAAGCTCACCTAACGCCGAAACAAAGGGTGTAGGGGCGAGTAGAGATCTCTTGAGGGCACACATGCAGCGAATTTAACTGCTTCCCCAGGCATTACTCTTGCCGGGTTTCTTTTATTCGCCCGTATCCCCTAGCTGTCTCTTTCGTTGTCTGTCCCTCTCTCTTCCTTTCTATTTCGCCGCGCTCTTTCGCTACGATACATTTATTGGTCTTTAGGAGGATTAAATCCGTTTTTTTCCCTCTTTGTCTTTTCGTCCGGACAAAAGCTTACCTCGGTAATGCGGATTCTTCGCGATATCAAAGTTTCACATTGCGATATCAACGCGACATTCGCCCCTTTCATCACTCTTCGGCACGACGAAACTAATAATAATCCTCCGATTCGCGAGAAGCATTTTTCCCCTTTTTGTACACATCAGTCGCTATCAATAATAAAAAAATTGCTCGCTCCCTTAGCATATTATTGGGGGGGGAGGGGTAAGCATTATCGTCATTTCGGCCGCGATTATATGTGAATACAGCGGGCTCTATTGCGACGATTTATGAATCGATGGCGTGCCCGACGGGCACCTCTCATTCAGGAACATTCATTATTTCCCGCGCGGCGAGCCCTTGCAGCGGCTTTTAAAAGGTGACAAAATCCCTTTAGAGCGCGTTGCTCGAGGGTGGGTTAAGTTACAATTAATTAATTAACTCGAACCCCTGTAATTCATGCGGTAAGTCAAACTTAATTAATTACCGTCTGGACTCGTGACGGCGCGAGATGCGGAGACTAGGAGGGGAGGAGGGGCCTTTCGTCCTATAAATCGAGATATTTGCGACGCTTTCGCTCATCGATCGGTCGTTGCTCTGGAAAAATGCGTGGACATAAATTATTCTTTTTCACCGCTTTCGGAAGCGACTGGTTGCCTCTGGACGAGAGGAGGGAAAAAAGCAACGCGGGTCTATCGTGCTCGGCTCTCGACGATCGACGAGCGCTTTTGAAAGCGTGCGTCGCGTCTCGTCGCGTAACGTGGCGTCGGTTCGGGTCGATCGTCGTCGTCGTCGGGTTATTATCGGATCCCCTTCGCCTACGCCAATGAATTACGGCGAAACGTCACTCTGTGGAAAGGCTATTAATTACAAACCCCTCCTACTATTGTACCGTCGCCGATAACTTTTCTATTATCCTTCTAAAAGGGATTTAGGGCAGAGTAGTCCTTGCGCCGCATTGCTCGATATATTATCCCGCCTTTCCCGCCATCGCATAGTGGGACGAAGACTTCCAAAATTTAATATCGCGATTAATAAAAGTAAAAAAGTATTGTACATATTTTGTAAATTATATGTGACCTAAATTTTTATATAATGTTTTGAAATGATACATAAATATGTTCATTTTATGCTCACATGTGCTTTTCATGCACATTACATATCTATGTTTTCTTATCGAATGCTTCAAGTTATACATGCATAAACATGAGCACAAATTCTAATTGCTACCGAATGTATTATCCTTGAATTTGTGGGATACACGACCAAGATTTATTCATTTTCAACAGTATTTAAAACAATAATTTAGACAATTGGCCTGTTCATTTTAGAATCGATTGATTTGATTTGGCTGTATGTATTCTTTTTTAGGGTTATATGATCTCAAATAATAAAATTCATTAAAAGAAGAGAGGAAACTAAAAGTTGCGTTATTATATATTACATTATCAAGACACACACATACAAATGTGCGCGCGCGCGCATATGCATACATAAAATTTATTTTATTTACCGATCGAAAATAAATGAAAAGATGTTATTTTAGTACACATAAATGTTTATTACTCAATCCCAAGCCTATTTGCTTGATATTGAATATTGAGAAAAAATAACAAACTCGTTCCTCACTGTACGTCGCCTTCGTCTGCATCGTCTCATTTTACGCTTCGTTCCAATATGAAAATTTGTGGCATATTAACAATAGGTTAAATTATCCGTATCGCTAGCCGGGAAACGGATGCGCGTTCTGTCAAGGAATATCCTCGCCGCACTTTCTAGAGTTTGCGGTGCGCTTATATGCGCGATACGCGGTTAATTTTCAGCTTCCTGAGAAATTCAACGGTAATCTCCGCGCGCGGCGCCACGCACACACTTCCTGGTTTATAATTAATCAATATTATCATCCGGAATTAATCGTATCACGGGCTATTGTTGCCGTTTAGTACCACTTTCTCTTTCCTTATTTACGATGAGATCGGTAACGATTACGGTTTTAATTGCGAAGTTACAATGCACCGGTGTTTTTAAACAAGAAGCACGGGAAACGGTACTCCGAAGGAATAGATCGGTATCGGTCTGATTTTCATTTCCTCGCGGAGTCGCTCCGATTCCTTAGCGATTTGCGGCACTTGCGCAACATCTTTTATACGGTGATACAATTTACAGCGAGAACGCGCGATATAACGTTATGAACTAATTATATCTCGGGATAAGGAATCGTGTTACCGTCCAAATATGGTAAAACAAGGAAACGACCACATGTACGGGAACGACTACATGTCATCTCTTTCGTTCGAAACTTCAAAAATTCCGTACAAAATTCCTTTCAATCTTGCCTTTTTTACCCAGGATCACTTACAAGATACACATACTTAGGATTGCTAGAAACGTGGAAACAATATGCTAAAAAGGATCGAATATCTTGAGCGGTCGCATCAATGATGCCGGCGGATTCCAGATGTAGGAAAATTAACCGGTAATTAACGACTATTGGCGGAAAGTTGTCAGTCTTCCGGATTCTTTTGTCGCCGTCCGTTAATCGTCTCTTTTATTACGGGTTTTTTTACCAACGACAGACCAGACTTGAAAAACAATTTAGGCCTACGCCGCACGGTTGAGACCGGATTTTCATTGAAAGGATGTCTCCATCTCAGAAAACTGCCTTTTCGGTCGAAACGAAAAACAAAAAAATCATAAAATGTCTATTAATTAGAAAAATGCATTTTAAAAAATTTTTTGGAAAAATCAATATTCCAAAAGAGAAACCCCATTTATTCTAGACTTATACAGTATATTCCACTTTGTATAAAAGTTTCATTTCACACTGCTTTAGGAAGAAAAGCCAGACCTCTTGAGATTTATTCAGGACCGTCACAAATCTCCTCATTTTTCAAATGACTAGAAATAAATGCCCCAAAACGTCATAACGATTGACATCTACTACTTGGGTTTCTATTTGGCAACTCCCCTTTTGGACATCAAAGAATCACGATAAGTGCTCCTGTAATGCTACAAATGGGAGTTGATATCTCCAGAGTCTAAATTTTCGTTCTACATTAAGTCTTCAAGTGGAAAAAACGGCAATAAATTCCCACTCGTAGCATCAAAAGAGCACAAAGAGCTTTGAAAACTGAATGTAGAATTAAACCAGACTTAACGTAGAACAAAAATTTCGACTCGGGATCTAACTAGGCTATACATAGAATATTCAGCTGGGGAAGTTAAATATTTAGAATCAAACGAGGTTCGTATAGGTTTCAGAGTATCAAAGTAGGCGTTAAATGGAATTTTCAGATCGAAAGTAGAATCAAAATTTCGATTTGGGTAGAAAGGGCCACAATTATGATACGATATGAAAACGCGCACTATGCGCCGTAGATTTTATCTGGACGGGCCCTGCGGCACGTTAAGAGAAAAAAGCCAAGCGAGCGGTAGGGGGGAGAAGGAGAAAAATAAGAAAAGTGTCGGGGGTCAGAGCGCGGCTACCGTGAATAACTGTGCCGATCTCGAGGGCTGCTGCACGTTCAGGTACCTCAAAAGGGCCGCTCCGCAGCCGCGGCTGTCTGGAGCTCATTTGTTTCCGTTCTCGGCGCGAGCTGACGCGCGGCAAGATCGATCGACCGGTGTCTTAACCTCGGACTCCCACGAAATCGTCTGCTTTCGATAAGAAAAATTCTGGGACATTAATTGGATGGCCGGTAATTGAGTCGTGATGGAAAACTGATCGCCCCCGAGAACGACCATAATTTACCGCCGTCGCGACGGAAAGCTCGATGCGTCACGGACCGCGTCCGGTCTCTTCATCCTCGACGGCTGTCACGTTGAAGATTGGCCGATGGCAATTAAGTCGCGCCGGAGATAAGGGCGTCATTAAACAGAGATTAACTCTTTCCGTCTTTTCTTCTTACAGCGATCGGCGCGAGACTGTGCGCGGCGTACTTGGCTATGTATGCGCCGAGAGAGAAAGAAACGGGGAGTGTATAGTTACGATGGATAATAAGTTATGATGATGGTTAATAAGTTACGACAGATACATTTGAACGAACGAGCGAGCGAACGTGCGGTAAAGCATGCAGCTCGATCGCCTTAAATGAGGATGGAGGAGGCGAAAAAAAGCTCCCCTCGTGAAAATCCGCAGTTACGCCGATAGCAATAAGACACCGGCGAGGAGATATCCGTTTGTAATATAGGATATCTCGCATTTTCCGCCGCTGGAAATTGAAGAAGGAAAGAGTGCGCCGTAGAAAGAGAGAGAGATTGCGGAATGCAGTTTGAAGTTTTTGAAAAATCGCTCGCGCGCTGGGTAGGAAAGAGCGAGAGGGAGACGCGCGATATGAATGCGGTGCGGCGCGTTGCGATGGCGGCGGGATTGGATGGATCTACGGAGGAGCCGCGCGCACACGGTAGTCGAGAAACGAAGTGAAATTATCGATACGATTGCCACTGAAACATCTCTCCGTTCGAAGGGCCCACCGACAAAGGGTCGATCAACGATTCTCTCTACGCTCTCTGCGTCTCCGCTTCCACCCGGCCGTCCACCCCGTCCCAACCCCTTTCCTTTTTTTTCCGAAAGATAACCCACGGTGGCCACCTTTTTGTTTGCTCAGTGAGATTGCTTGGCCCTTGCTCGGAAATTGACCGAAGATTGCGGCCGACCAACGTTTGCTCTGCGGCCACGGCCTTAACTTTGCGCCACCGCAAAAATATCATTGGCTTCTCCCTCCTCGTCGCCCTCTTCCTCTCCTTCCTTCTCCTCTTCTTCTTGGCCTTCTTCTTCCTGATGCGCCACCTTCTTATTCGGTTTCTTCCACATCCTATCAGCTTGGGAACGAACCCAAGCTCGGGCTGTACGGTAGCCGCGTGAGAGCGCGTCGGGAAAACTTTTTTACACCTGCATTTAGCAGCATGCGCGCACCCTATGTCGAACGTTTCGTGTGCACGGTAGCTTGCGATAGAAAACAGATTGTTTTACAGATCGCTGTGTATCTCCACCGTGTTTTTCAACGTTCGATTTGCCAATGTAAAGAAACCTTTTGATTATTTAATAATTATTTATTCCAACCCTGGTATAAAGAAATTTGTTGACCTGAATTTGCATTCAGGATTATATTATATTACCAAACTTTTAAGTTTGTTTTCTGATAATATAAGCTTTCCTGCAATCTCTGCTTCTAAACGTTAAAATTTAAGATTGCATATTGGTCGTGGAAAATTCTCCACTATCGTTTTGGAAACGCGGAAAAGTGAGGAAATTTCAAAATTTATTTTTTGCGGTAACTCTATATGCATCATCTTCCTGTATAAAAAAACAAAGTCTCTTCGTATTGTCGAATATTGTTTCTGCGGACGTGTCCGACGATACGGACTCGTGACGGCGCTTTATCTAGCGCGATATATCCTGAGTTTTATCGGTAGATCAGACAGGTTCGGTATTGTCCTCTAGAATTATGTCGGAACCATTTTAACACGGTTTAACCACGAACGTTCTCCCTTCCTCGCTGGCTCAAAGATGACGTCCGAGCTTATTATCGGGTCCTCTCTTCCTCCACGTCCCGCTCGTAAGATCTGATCGGAGCCGATGGAGCGCGCACGAAGCTAACCGCCCAGAGTATTATGTGTCGAAAAATATCTGAGGAAACCTCCCGGAGCAGTCCTTCGAAGAGCAATGACTTTTGTCCGCACAGCGGTCAAGAGTCATCATTCTTAATGGCTCGTCATCCCGTAGCTACTCGCGCTGCGAGAAATCACCGTGAAGTCTCGCGAACACCTCGATTTTGTCCGATGGCGAATATTTAGCATGCGTATAATTAAAACTAGGAGCAATAATATTACACGGTACTCGAGTAGATATCACATCCCTTGTCATTTTCTTTTACTTCTTGAATACAATACCGGAGTCGAAATTTTTATACTACTTGGACGCTCTTAAGGATGGTTTACGTTTATTTAAACGGCCTATAGACTAATCAAAACCTACTTTTACGATACTGACACTTCTTAGCTTCTCTTTTAAATCTTTAATTCTACAGATTATATTTTAATATTACCTTCAACAATCTATTTTACGCTAAAACGGCGAAAATAGAAATTTAAGATCATCAGGATTAAAGTAAGAATATTTTTATTATATTATTATAATTAACGTTGAACTTATTTTACTATCTTAACTCCTATTGCGCTGTAGAATCAAAGGTTTAACACAGGGCTAAAGTTTCGACTCGGGACGGATTCAAATAACATCAGGAATTAGAAGTGAAAGGAAGATTAAGATACATCGTAGTTACATGACGCAATCGTCCGCTCCGAACGCTCCGTGAATCGAGATCAAAGCTATTTTGATCCGTGAGTGACAGCCGGTTAATCGCGATGGAATCATCGACAGAAAGATAGACCGGCGGATTATCGCTTCCTAGACGAGCTCAATCACACGCGATGCGTTAATTAAACGCTAACTACGCGGCATTATTAACGTACAAATTACCGCGCCTTCCTTATAAGGGAACGCTCGGAACGACGCGGCGCGATAAGTCGGCCGGGGGCAATGACGACAACATCGATCGGTCGATCGATCGGGTTACCGGTGCGCACGATCCCTTCTATACCGCGAATCGTATAGACGTTAAGGGATCGATTGCAGAACGAAAGACGGCGAACAAGAACCTCGACGACGGGCGCGACAGGGCAGGGGCGTTGCTATTGAATTACCATAAAACGCCATGATTAATGCAAGGTAAACGAATATAACGCCGCAGAGACCGCAGCCTGTCCTACAGCAGTTAGCGAGTATCCTACGGTATGGTTTCCTCTATCCCTACACCCCCCTCTCCCCTCACCCTGCGTCCCTTATCGCGTTATCACATCTGTGTCCGTGAAAATACGGTGTAATTTACGGTATCGAGTTTCGTGTTAAAAATCTCAAGAAAGCAGAAATAATCGTTACATTAATGCCTGGCAACTAATTATGATTTTTTATTTCTTTCGTTTAATCATGAGCTAACTTATTCATCTAGCCGTTATTTAGCCAGTAGGAGAAATAAGCGTTATTGACTAATGGCGACGTTAGACACAAATTTACTACCTCGTGACTAGACACTCACGAGATTCAACTTCTACTAAGGAAAGTTCGTCGTGCTTCGTACGTCATGATTGAAAAAAATAACGCCTTAATTAACGCGACGGCGTCCGATCGCTGTGGGCTTGTGAGAGTTCGGAGAGTGTTTGGAAATATTCACACGCTTGCGAGAATTCGGTATCTTTCCGCTTGTTTCCCCCAGGCTTCGAATGCGATGTGTGGTCGAACTGCATGCTCACGCCGAGTTAGCAAGCGTAAATCCCTTTTTAACCGAGTAGCCAGAAGACACTGTGTTCGCTGTCAAGTTAAATATAGGATAGCGAATGAGTCAGCCTATGTGAGCGCGAGTA
Source organism: Dinoponera quadriceps (assembly GCF_001313825.1). Lineage (NCBI taxonomy): Eukaryota > Metazoa > Arthropoda > Insecta > Hymenoptera > Formicidae > Dinoponera > Dinoponera quadriceps. Next base: position 42,422 of record NW_014555826.1, read on the forward strand.
TTTCATGCACAAAGTCGCTGCGTGACTGTTCGCGTATGTACTTAATGCGCGCGTCATTATGCAGCCACTTCGTATTTTAAAATTTACAGCTTTCGTCCCGGAGAATCCGTAATCCGAGTTAACGAGGCTGATTGCGGTGATTTTACGCGGAAACCGAATGATGTTTCGAACACGTACGCGAAACTCCGCTCTCTCGAGATAAGCGAGCAAAATAGATTTTCAGGGTTTCTAAGGATTTTGTGACCATGAAAATATTGATATTAATATTAAAACGGATATCTAATAAAAAATGCCGATATCGTTAGTGATATCAATATCATCAGTGACACCAATAATTGATTCCACACACTTGTAAAAATCCCCGGTCGCTTTCCTTTCACTTCAGCAATCAATAAATAACCGTAAAACTAACGTAACAGAATCATGAGGGAAGATAGGTTTAAAACGTAAGTTGAATGTTAATTGAAGCAATAATACCATGATTGAACGTCGACTGAAAAAGTGAAAAATTAAAAAAAGATATGGAAACAAAATAGTACTGTGATAAGTATGAATATCAAAGGAAAATATCGATATAAAAAGATCCGGTATTGAAAAGAAAGTATCGAAGCGTCCCTATGAATTTCTAGTTACCTTTCGATTAAGAGATCGGAAACGATCTTTATCCCTTCGCCCTCCCGTTCCGACTTTCAGGCGGTCGTGTTTCGCGCAGCGGCATTTTCGCGATCGACTTTTAAACGGACGACGACGTGCGTGCATCCGTCGTGAGAATCACCGCGCGCTCGAGCGCGTGTATGCGTGCATGTCGACGCACGGTAGGACACAACATATGATACATATGGGAACGTTAGGCTCTGTGGTTTGAAGCCCGTAACGTGTGGCCACGGATGATGTTGACGGACGACCGGAGAACAAGGAAGGGAAGGGAACATCGGCTATCACACGCAATATAAATTATCGTTACGTTAGCAAAGACAAGCAATCTCGGTACGCGCCCTGGTAGCGTCTGAGGTAGCTTGACAAGAAAAGTCATAATACGCCGATACATTATTTTGATGGGATAATCAAACGATAATTTTTAACGATCCGTTATGAGAAATCGAGAAAGACTCTCCTACCTGACTCTCATACCTGAGTCGACATTTTTCTGCGTTAATCCTGCAAATTCGAACTTGACGGACCGATCTCGATGTGTAACGTCATACAGACTATTTCAAGTTATAAATATTTGTTATCCATTTTTTCCCATATGGAGACATTAATTTAGATAGAATTAAACGTAAGAGTTATATAATACTCGATTATCTCAATATTCTGCCTACATTTAATTCTTATCTTTAATTTTTATTCTTTATCTTTAATTTTAACTTTAATACGTACTATGTTTGTAGTATCAAAGGTAGAGCAATAATCTAGTGTTATATCTCAGGAGTCTCCCTAAGTTCTTCAAATTCGAAAGAATTCGCGAGGTTAACGAAACCAAACCTTCGACTCGAAATACGGACGCGCTATGAACTTCAGCCCCGCTGCGACCTAACTTCAGCAGCAATTTTCTAGTGACAGTGGCAGCGTTATTCACGCCCAAGTTACGAGAGTTACGAAACGTCACGAGTTTTCTCCAATCTCCGATGATTCATTCGATCGATTGCACCGCCGGGCCTGTCGGAAATCACATAACTCGCAGTTTGTTCTCTTTCAGATTTAGTCGTTTCCGATGATTCGCGCGGCTGCGGTTGGGACAAGCGCGCAAAGTCCGATCCTAATTTTATCCACGCGGGGGCAATAACGCCCACAGAGCGCTAAATTATTGTGGTTTGAAGTTCACGATGTGTGGTCAGTATCGCGCGCGCCGCTGTGCGAGCGGCCGAAAGCGGGCTGCGCATGAATACGTCCTGTCTCGCGCTGCGCTACATTGCGCAAACTTGCGAGAGATTCGATTGGCCGATCGCTTACAAAGTCTCTCTCTCTTGCGGCAAGACCGCATTCCGCCTTTGACCGGTCCCTTCGCAGGCACGGCTGCCCGTTCTCATCGATGAATCCGCCGATCCGATAAATCCCCGCCGATTTTTACGATCCCCTCGCTCCGGATCGGGCTTCATCGATTATTCCGATTATTCCGGGACGTTCACGCGGCTCGCTGTGACGTGAGCTGCACGAAAACATCCCTGTCCACGTCACCCGATTCGAAAGCTCGTGAACGTGTCATGCAAAAATAAGCATTAAGTGATAATAGCTCTATTTGGTTTTACTAAAGGAAATGAAACTTACTTATGGGCCGGTAAAAACCTATGCATGGATGTTCTAATGCCATTTTGAATATTAGTATAGTTAATCAAATATTTTTGATGGGGTTTTTTGCATTTATCTATTTTGATTTTACTGAAGAAGAAGAACTTAACTCCAGTAAGAGCCTTAATTTCGCTAAAATAGGCTTAGGCTTTTACTGAAGCCCATAAGTTGCGAAAATAAATCTTTCAAATATCGGGCGAGAACGCAAAAGACTATATTATCTCGACAAATTCACACCTTTTCTGGCGTTTCTTTCGTGGCCACAGATCCGTAGTTCCAAATAGCTTAGTCACTAAGCTATTAAGGAATACTACCAAATGCAGGGTAAGGCAGGCGAAATAGGATCCCATCTGAGAAACGGTCTCCCTATTATCCTCGTGCAAAGCCACCTCTTCAGGTAGCGTCGAGCGTGCCATCCCCGTCGGGTATTCCGCATTGTCGTTATTTCAATTAATGCGCATTCCGGCGTTCCACGAGGCGCCACTGCAGGTTGACTCCAATCCGCAGCGTGATTGATAAAATGACAGCGATCCGCGTGCCAGCACGCAGCCGATCCGCGCGTATCCACCGGTCCTGGTGGTTGCTTGGTACCGTCGCGGAGTATCCCCGGCTCTCTCTCCTTCCTGCATCCACACGTGCAAACGGGAATACAGACGGAGGTTGTATACACGCGTGTAAACACATATCGCGTATGGGCATATCTCTCCTCTCTTGTTACCGAGTCGTTCCTGCTAATGACGTAATCGTCTCGAACGAGAATTCCAGCCGCACGATCGCCGCGTTTCCTCGCTTCGCCGCCGCCGAGTCCGTCCATCTCGCTCTCCCTCAATCTCGGTAATCGTTTTAATCTCTCCCTGGAAGGCACCAGGCTAAATTGAGAACTCATTGCCCGCCATGATCGCGCTTCTTCGTCCCGTACGGTTTTCTCTCTGCTTTTCTCTCTAGTTTCGTTTCTTTTCCTTCCCTTCTTCGCAATCCTCCGATTCGCGACTTCTCGATTATCGGCTTCGCGTACTTTTCTCTCTCTCTCTCTCTCTCTCTCTCTTTCTTTCTCGAGCTAGGATAATAAATTTCTGCGCCCTCGATATGCTCGTACTTTAACGCCGGCAGGATTACGTGCGGGAATGTGAGATCGGAATGATTAATCAGATGTTGTGACAAAATACGAAAAGTCGCGTTTCTGATTGCACGACGCAAGCGATATTTATTTAAGTTGTTTCAAATAATACTTATTATTAATATATAGGGAAAATAAAACATTAAATAACGAATAGAACACTCAAGTATATATATATATATATATATATATACACGAGATATNTTCGTGTGATAATATGCCAAAATTTAAGAAGAAATGAAGAAACATGTGTAATTAAATGCTCATATGTACCTTGGAAAAGTTTTGAAACGCTCGAGAGTAAAAATGCGTTATAACAAATGTCGCCAACTATCTTATATTAGCATATTAGCGCCACTACATAACGACGGATTACTAAACAAATGATTTCACAAATAATCACTTGAATCGCCACCTAATAATGGAGATCTATTAAAGTGGCTATAATACATACAAGTGTCATAACCACCTTTTCTCTTCCACCTACCACCTATTCTAAAGATCTCTTCCTTTCTTATCGGAACGTAAAGACAACCAAATATTCTCCGCGTCATTATAAACCGATTAGCGAGCGCGCCACTGTTTTCCGCAGATTTCCTCCCGCAGAGAGGATTCTCCCCGACCATAATGGGTTACGGAGTAGATCCCTCGGTATCCCAAGACCAGTTCACGGTCATCCGCGGCGCGTCGAACCCTGGACCATTTTCGTATCGTCCTCTCGCGTGGTCCTCGTAATAAATCAAATTAATTCTCGTAATAACGTAACAGGCGCATCGATGCATCGCAGCTGAGACGGCAATCAGATCGTTGCCCGAGGAGACGAAAGGATGGCGAGAACGACGCAAAAACGCATGCCCTCCCTCCCCCCTTCCCCTCTCTCTCTCTCTCGCTCTCTCTCTTTCTCCCGAAGGACTAATTTTTCATTCGTCTTCTGCGTCTATTTGGTCCCGCGCGCACCCCTCCCCCTCTTCTCGCCCCCCTTTCCCTGCGTGCTACCACTTTCGTACGAGATCGGATAAAACATCCATCATGCACGTGGTGGTGGTGGCGACTTCGAGATGCAGAAAAACTTAATTACCTTCATTAAGCGAAGGGCCCGCGCGTCTGATCGCGGCTGATCAATCGTGCATTTTGTCCGCGGACGTGGCCGCTGACCACTCTCGGGACGAATCGCCCGCTGTCGAGCGTCAAAACGACGTTAATGGAGCTGTGTGTGCACCGTAATTGCGGACACGCAAATTTTTCTCCACGCGCGGACGCGTTTCCGCAATATCGTGGGCGCCCTTTCCGATGATTCCGACGCTGACGCGCGCGCATACATATATTACATTTCACGCACGTAAATCCGTTCACTCGCCCAACATCGGGCGAAAATGTTTTCGAAAAGCGTGGACACGCGCCGTGATACGCGCGTTTACAAAATCCCGCTGACCAATCATCGGGGAAATGTCCGGACGTCCCGCAAATTGCCGCGTCGCTGAATCGATATACCGCGGCGCGAGTCGAGAAGGATCCGGGGAACGGTGGCGAGTGCGCCACTCCCTGAGAATTTCCCGCAGTTTCTCCACATAGCCTCGTGTCGCGGGAGAACCCTCGAAAAATAATCTCTCTGCGTAATTATCCAAGAAGTCTCGATATATATATATATATACATATATCATAAATATTCATCGAACAATTCATAATATCAGCGGGTGTATTGAGTCCGCCACCGGCCGTGATCGACCCTCTCTCTCTCTCTCTGTCGCTCCGCTCGCTCGAAAACAAACACGTAGGACCGGCAATTACGGGCAATTACAGATTTTATTGTTCGTCCCGTGCCACTGGCGGCATCGTGCTGCACGCGGCCGGGCGCATGCACATGCATCGCGTTTCGCTCTCGCGCGGTAACGCACGAGACATTATACAGTGCCCTCTCCCCTGCCCCATCGTCAGAACCTCCCTCTCTCCTCTCCTCGCCTCACCCCCACGGACTGCTTAATGACTCGACCATGGTGCCGCCAAAGGGGCGCGCTTCGTGCCGCTTTATTTTTACTTCCGCGGGCGCTCTATAGGCACCCGCTATTAATTGCCGTCGTTCCGCACCGACTTCGCCGCGAATCCATCTACCATCACTACCATCACCACCACTACTACCACCCGAACCACCAACATCAGCGTCGTCGTCGTCGTCATCACCGCACCGCCACCTCGCGCCGAAGAAATCCGACCGTGTATGCCCGCGGGGTTTCCGCGCTTAAACTCGCGGCTGACTGCGCTAATTTCTCGCTCGCGGCTCGTGCCCGCTTCGGAAGTACGGTTTGAATTCTGCCGTGCCGCCTGTTAAACTCGCGTCTCGCCGCGAAAATCATCGAGGCGGGAAGTCGCGAGCGACTGAGCGCTGTTTTTCGAAACACCCGCATTCCGAGGCTCGCGCGAGACACTTCGTCGTTCGCATCATCCTTTTGTCGCGTTGAACTGCTTTCATGCGCGTGTTTCTTTCGGAAATACGTTAATTAGCCCTCTAATAGCGAGATGGACTTTCAACACTTTTGTCAAAGCGTTTTTCCAAGTGTTTTACTGCAAAATAAATTAATCAACTTGATTCGTATTATTATTTACTTCCTTTACTTTCACTTTCTATATCAATTTGATGAAAAATAAGCAAAACAGAAGATACGGTCGGATCCGACCCCAATCTTACAATTAGAGAGTTAATTTGATCGATATAATTGATTCCTTTTTGATATGTAATTTTATTTTATCGGTTGCAACTAATATGATAATCCCTAACGTGTTAATATTTCTTTTTTCTAAAGGAAGAGACGTGTCCATATATTTTGACCCCGGAAATGCCAAACCCATGATTCATTTTCGGTCGTGCTATGCACCACTAAGCCGCTCTCTTCCTCCGCTTTACACGATAACCCGAATGCGCGTGGTTAGCGCAATCATCCTTCATTAGCGGCGTGTTTTCAGCCGTATAAACGATTTCTTTATTCATACGCCGGGAACAATTAAGAGCAAGTAACTGTATCGGTTACTGTATTATACGACGACGGTATTGTCGGCCGGCTCGCGGTTTCTTGCGCAGAAGCGTGTGTACCCAATCTAACACGAGGATATTACCTGAACGAGGGCATGTGTGTGCGCGCGTGTGTTCGCGCGTGTGCGCTCATACAAGCGTGTGCGGAGGAACACGTCGATTAAGGAGGTGTCTATGGGAATTTATGCTGGCGTTAATTCACGGCAGCGAGCTGGGCCCCGCTTCGTTATTAGTCCTTTGCTCTCGTTTAACGGCGGGCAATAACGAGCGGGCTACCCAGCGACGCAGCGATAATAAAGCAGCGACTATAATGACGGCAAGAAGGAGCTTCATTGCGCCATTACTCTTATCGTCATCTTCGACGCGCGTTCCCATTGTCATGCTCGCTCGCGAAACCGCCGCACAACATCCGCGGTACGCGAACATGCGAAATCACGGGCGAAACCGTGCGTTCTCGAATAACGCTACTGAATATTATTCCTGAGAGACCACTCGTGCGAATATCGGTATGTTACTAACAGCGCACGTACGACCTCGTTAATAATAATATTGAAATAATTGCTGACTCGCGCAATATATATTGCAATCGCTACCCAGGACAATATTTCGAATTAAGGGGATGCCGTACTTGAAAACTTACACCTACAGAATGTTGATTGTTTTCTGCAAAGTTCGCGTTTTATTGGTTGTACGGAGTTATAAATGCTTTTACACAGTGAAAACACGTGCTAAAACAAATTGAAGCATTGTTTAATATGTGACGATTGAAAACTTCCAAACTGACATCTCCAGTTGTCTGTTGGCGCAAATATTTATCGGGTACAGAAATTCTTCAGTTTGTACTTGCCGGGTGTGTCGGTGCTCCATTCGGGAATATCTCATTTTATATATATTTTTTTTTAATCAAATTTGGAGGCCTAGGGAAATACGAAAGCTTTGCAGAAAAATTATTGTACATTTTGGCCAGATTCTCCGTTGGATGTGGTAAAACAGAGTATTTTATTGTGTGCATATTTATATATCACACTTATACTTACGTAAAATCTACGCACGGAAAAGGTTAGTTTTGAATCAATGATGGATGTTCTCATATATGAGCGGACATGTTGCAGTCTTCTTAGAGGATTTTTAATTTTGATTTGGTTGAGTTTTGTATTGACTAAGTAAGAGTTTTGGATTGGTCAAGTAATACTCGACGTCTATCATTTCATTGTTGATTTTAGCACCCCGTTAACACAGAACATAACTCTTTCTTTAAAACAGAAACCTTACCTTTTCGCCACATTGCCGCTACCATTTAGCTCGAATAAACCCCGGTTCCCACGGGTTCCCCCGGTCAATTCATACCTCGGGCGCGTTGGCTAGGTGTGCAAACACAAAGAGTCGAAAACAAAGCTGGCAAAGATGACCACGACGGGATCCCCGGCGGGGATTTCTAGAGCTTTGTCGGCGGGAATATTTCAGTAGCAATCATATCGGTAATTCGCCGGCTGATTGTCCCTGACCGCAGCTCGATCCACGAACGGGCAGCGTTCCCTTATTTTATTCCGTCCTTATTTGGCCAATGGATAAACTCTAACGGACCCACGGATCCGGCCACTTCGCGTAGGCGCAAAAGGAGGGGCCCCCGCGAGGGAGAGGTGGGCGCGAGATCAAAGGATCAGCATAAACGATCCAATCAGTCGGATAATTCGCCGTGATTGCGCGGAATTCGTGCCGCCCGCGCCGCCGTGCGATTGTGCTACCGTACTGCCGGCCATCGCGTGATTACCTCGAAAAACAATCGGCCGTCCGTTTACCGAACGGCCCACAGGAGCTGCTCGCACTCTCCCGCGCTTATGAGATTTCGTACCTCTGTCAGGGGGCATCGATCGCGCGTGTCTTATTTTTCGTCGTTCGTCGATCGGCTTTACGTGGATCATTAATAACGTTCGCCCGCGCTAGAAATCGTCCCGTAAGAGCGGGGACCTCTTTCGGGGTCAGATTCTCTCGCCGAGACACGGGGGAAATTGAATGGCGAATGAGTCCTTATCGTCCTTCATAAAGAAACGTCAAACTTCTGTTTAACTTCGAAAAAGTGAACGTACACGAAGAAGGATAATTTGCTCAGCTAATTCTACGCTGTCGCAGCAAAATCTGCCTGTTATTACGTGGATAGCGAAACGATTTGTTAAGAATATTAATTGTCACTCGCTGAATTATTTCGATGAATCTGCAAGTTGTCTCGCCGTGAGAACAAATTAGTAAATGTAGGAAAGCAATATTTTGTTCTAACAGCAAATCAACGTGTCCTAAGGACAAATTCACTCAGCAGAATATTTTCTATCCTAGTAGCAAAACTGTTTCTGCTGTAATTACGAATAATTCGCTAACTTGATTATGTCAACTAAATTTTGTTGCCAGTGATGGAACTGAGACCGATTTTAATATTGTCGATACATTTTTGTCTGAAATTGATACTTTTGTATTCAATTCGAAACATGCGATTGTCGTATTAATACATGTCAATTATACATATAAGTTTATTAGTACCTTTGTTTCGTTAATTATAATTCACAATTTATCAGAAATAAAATTAATACAAAAATAATTATAGTTACGATTAATAATGATGAAAACTATGATAGATAATTAATAAGGATAAAATCACATTTATTATGATGAACCCATGATTTTTTTAGCATTTTTACGTTAATTTTTATTATGATGTTTTCATCAAAGTTAGAAGATCGGTGTACGATTGACATCGAGAACGTATTGCAAGCGTATAACAATAGACTTAATATTCGTCTTGTTGATGCCAGATGACTATTTAATAATCGTATTGAATCGATATTACGTGAAATGTCGACAAATTTATCTTACTAATACCAATGACAACTTATTTCAATACCAGTTTGATAACACAACACAATGCTTGAAAATGAATACATATTGATATTAATGAGTACGTCATTCAATCAACCTTCAATCAGTCTCACCACTATTTATCGCTATCATAACGAATATGCTGTAGCAACGATGGTTTCAATGACCGACGGTGGTTTCACTACAACAGCAAAATTATTTTTCTCCATGTAAGAAACCATTATTGCGAAGAGGAGACTGTGATTATCCGTCGACGACGGGCAGCGTTGAAAAATTGTCGAACCACGTAATCTCTCGAGACACAATAGTACGCGACCATACGCGCGAGCTCTCCGTTGATTTTCAACGGAGAAAACATTACACCTTTCGATGATACAGTGTGTCGTGTCTCAGGCGATTACGATCCGGCGGATGTTCTTAAAGATCATCGACACGGCCGGTACGGTCAATTAACCATCGGGATCGTCACCCGGGTCTCGCGTATCGTATTTCCAACGTGGGAGGTCCACTGTGTCTCTTCCGAAAGGATGAGCCTGTGGAACTCCGTAAGAGGCTTCCATCACATGCACGTCTTCTGCGCAGCGGAATCTTCGCGTCACGACCGGTGCAAGGGTGATTGATCAAAAAATACAAATTTACCGAAAGGAGAGCGTGCGACGTTGCGCAGAAGACGCGATATTTCGTGTTGAACGCCCGTATTGAAATCACCTCGTTCGAGGAATTAAATGGGAATTGAAGATAATTAATATTGATATGTAAGATTTTTTAATTCACATTCTATATGCAACATAATGTGTTATTAATTTAAAAAATCTTACATAACAATAATAATAATAATTGTGGTCACGAATAATCTGTTAGGTAAAGTAGTACAATATAAAAATTAAAAAAATCTAAAGATAAAAAATGAACCAATACGGATAGGGAACCAATAGGCGAGGCAAACAGCTGATATAACTGCATTACTTGAGAATCTAATTAAATATAAGTAGAGAAACACATAAATATATTGAATCGTGAATAAAATTAAAATTCAACCACCAACCAACCGTCGAGCTGATCCTAAGGATAACGAGATTTCGCAATACGCGTATTTAGGAGACGGTAGAGATTAATATTCCGTTGAGAACAAACCAGTGCCGCGGTGTCGCGTTAATTTTCGCTTTGGATTGATATTGCGACACGCGGTAAACGAGACTTCTGCATTTATCTTATCGGTGAGACACGATATTGCGAAATCACTGCTCACGCTTTCCTCATGACAGCGACGTGGAAGGTGTCTACATGTCCTCGATGGACGAATTCGGGTGCGATCATGCAAGAAATCTGGCCGAACGAACTGGAAGGGACGGAGACACCGTAACACGATCGGTGCAGCACGATCACTTTGGCCGGTTGGTGATCCGGACACACGTACATACACGTGAAATCGTGACACGAGATCGTCTCGAGAAACCGGCATGCTCGTCCCTGTCCGCGTCTTTGCGAGAAACGAGATAAGTGTCGAGCTGTCCCGAATGATTAGCGCATTAGCATAATGCGAGATACCGAATCCAAACTATCGCTTAGATTTAACACCCTATATAATAACCAGCGTCAGGAAGGACATGGTTATGTTGTTGAAGAAACGCGAGACGATTCTTTGAAAATAATTATCGCGAGCGAAAACTTGTTTCGCCTTTTTTTTTTTCTTATGTTGACATGTTTATACGCAATTGTGACGGTAGAGTTGTTAGAGAGAATACCTTCTGCATAACAAATAGCAATTTAGCGTAAGGCAGAGACCGGAGGATCCATAAATTGATTTATCCGGCGATCGATAGTTCCATAAATCCACAGATAGCTAGACTCGCGGATCCGTGTACTCGTAACTCGGCGTAAATTCACAAATCGCTATCTATATGTTTGTCTAATATGGAGATTGCATGCAATCTTATCGGGAGTTGGAAATCAAACGACCCACATTTAGCGTTAAATGTGGGATACGAATACGGCTTATGGATTGCCAGGTGTACAGATCTTTATTTAACCCTTTTACTGCCAACATTTTCCGTACATTATCGCGTTTTTAATCCGCCTTTGCACACCGAGAAAGTATGATCTGATGAATGTTCAGAGGATATAACTCAAACAAATCTTATTATTTCGTTAATACATTTAATAGATAGTGACATATATATTTAATATGACATTAAATAATTCCATCTTCTTTCTATGGTCTCATTTCGGTGACACTTTTGTCCTACGACGATAACAAATCATAAATTCGAAATACCATTTATTTTCGATGGTACTTGTAGCGAAAGTATACTTCAAAAAAGATGCCGGGATCGCAAAACATCATAATGTTAAGAATTTTCAATGCATGTCAGATTATTAATTCGAAACGCTATTAGTTTGTCCCGAGCTGTTCAGATTCTGATTTTGATAATGAAAAATCTTTTAACTTGGCCTGTTACTTTGGCATTTTAACTTGATGTCTCCAATCATTGTCGTTTGGCTGAAAAGATGCATATTCGTCAAAATGCGTAAGCGAGAAAAATTAATTTCCCGGATGTCCAAAAACTGTTCGACCATATTTTACATTACGTGATTTATAACATCCGTTCAGAAATTCTAGCACGTATTCGAGAGCTCAATAATTAAACGGTTTCACTTTTTTCGTTACCATTGCAGGAAAAGAAAGTTTCTCGGCGAGCGAACGAGCGAGCGAGCGAACGTGCGCGTCTGAAAATTTCAATTCTAAAATCGCGGTGATTGCGAGAAGATAACTAGTTGCAGATAAGTGCGCCACGGTTGTTCCCGAGTAATAGCTGAAACGATTATTTTACAATTGCCAAAGAAAACGGTTATCCCGTCGAGTTAACGTCCTGTGACGTGCGTAGATGCCGGGAACTTTCGAGTCACTCTTGTTCGCCGGTCGATAATAACAAAAGTAAAAGCAAACACAGAGAGGAAGAGTGGTGTCGCAACGAGGTTTCGGTAATCAAATGTATTTTCACGAGAAAAGAAGCGGTTGCAGCTGGTGCATTGGTTAAGGGAGGACATTTAAAAATGTATTTATGTTTGGAATATTATCGATGAACGAGATACGAACAATTCCTTTCAAGCAACCGACACCTGTACGTCGTACGATATGTGCCGCAACGTGAGGACGATATGATCGAGAATGCATCTTCGCGATTTTACGATTGTAAAGGCCGGCTTCGCGGCGATCGATGGCACGATTGCATCATGCCGATCGGCATGGTGGATAACAGTTTACAAATTACGCGATGCCAACAGGACGGTCCGACCGCCCGTTCGAGGACTGTACCGTCGCCGAATTTAAAAATGCAATTTCAATCCCGATACGGATCGGGCGAGATGGACACGCGGTCGCCTCAATAACGACGTTTCGATGTTTTCGATTGCGATGTAATATTACAGCGATAAAATCGCGAGCTTGTGGCCGCGGAAGTGCGAGACGATGCGAACAGATGGATCGTTTGTGTTAGATAGAAAAACCGCGATTGCCGCAAGAACGGCAGTTTGTAATTTTCTTATACGATGTAACCGTGAGTTACTCTTGCTGGGAACTTGCTGTTTTGACGCGCGACGTGATCGATTAGCGTAAACGCACATAAAAGCTATTATCTTCCCCTTTTTTCAGCGTGTCGTTTCCGGTTTTAATTCACAATAAAAATCGGTGTCGTCGCGTGAAATAACGTGCATTTGCGTCGAGATAATCAACACTGACGACACGATTCATGATTTATTAGATGCTTGCAAATATTCGTAATATCACAAATAGATGGCTGCGATAGCGACTTGGTAATTGTCTTCCTTTACTGGATCAGAATTGATAGTCGATCATTCATAGTTCCGAACAGAACGCCATATTTAACAAGATTGAAGATGGAACCAAATAAAGCTCATTTTCGCTAATGCATACTTTAGCATTTTAATCGAGGTGAAACTGCCACAACTAAAAGACTGATTTTTGAGGTTTATGAAGAGAATATTGTGTCCACTGCTGTCTGTGAGAAGTGGTTTCGAAGATTTAGAAATAATGATTGCGATGTCAACGACAAGCCAAGTCCTGGTTGTCCAAATCAGGAACAACGAATTGGAAGCGTTGCTCAAGGAAAACTCGGCCCGGACGAGTTTAAAAGAGTTTGCAGAGCAGCTTGGTGTTGATGAATCAACAGTATCCCGCCATTTGAAAGCAATGGGAAAGATCCAGAAGGAAGGAAGATGGCTGCCCTATGAACTCTCTGCGAACGCCATTGTAAACCGGCTTACCGTCCGTCTCTCATTGCTTGCCAATCAAAAAAGAAGTTTTCGTAAAGAATGCTAGGATCCTCGCGAGAACGATCACTCGCGGTTTATTGCGTTCGGAATTGGACGTTTACGGGTCTCCGCTTTTCCCAATAAGACACACCGAGAGACGCCTGTCTATATTTCCGTGCATGATGTAATATCGCGTTGATAAGATCAAAAGTTCGCGGCTACGTTAGGCACCACGTGGATACGTGCGCTACTCGGCTCGTCCGCAATAGATAGAAAGATATTACATTGCGATTGGCACGCGGGATAATATTTTCCTCGGCGCGCGCGGCGAGAGTGGGATTAGTACGAAATTACAGAGGCCAGGATAGAGACGTGCCCGGAGATCGCGGGGTCGCCTTTTGCGAGCGTTTCTCGAAAGCGTTTTGCCGACCTTGCCCCGCCGGCTAACTTATAATTCAATTCGAACATTTCATTATCGCGCAATAAATGCGTCGTGAACGAGTGGAAAAAAAGTGAGAAAGAGAAAGAGAGGGGGGAGGGGGGAACGAAATCGTTGATTTCGAAACATTTGATTACCACGTCCGGGGCAAAGCGCGCAATAAAACGCGCCATAAAATGTGCAACAAAACTCACGTTAAATTACACGCGTATTGACTGGTCACAATTAATGATATTAAGCGAAACTACGAATGACCCGGACGTATCCGACACACCCGAGTCCGATCGTATTTCAAATTTTGACCTCCTTCGCCTCTCTGTCTGCCGTGGTATTCCCTCCGCTTGTGTTGCGTGTCACAATTTAGCGTCAGCACGTGGTAAAGCAGTCCCGGTACAATGGCTGCGCAAATGCAACTGTAAGTGCCGTACTCGTCGTATGAGAGCCTCTGGGCACAGATGTCTCCGCCTAATTAGGCGGGCTCGGAGAGGCGAAATTACACGTTTCGGAGCAACTGAAATGAAACACAATTCATTACCCGGTCCTGTACCTTAAAGCTCGTTGCACGCGGCGTGCGCCCGTGACCCGCTCAACTATCATCTCCACGTTCCACGTCGGAATACGTATAATTGGCCCTTAGAATTTCAGCGCGCCAACAGCTGCCGCGGATATACGTCAAAGCTGCGAGCACGACCACCGTAATCTGACGACTTCCCTGTAATGTTTCGCGGAAACAGCCGAATCGCCCGGGCGATTAAAGACCGAGAGAAAACGCGTGCCTCGCGAAAATAATACAAGTGTCTTGGGCGAGTTTCCGGGATGTTTGTAGGGATTTTGTGATACGGTGAAACCGTCGATACTTATATTGAAACGGGCATTTGATCAAGAATATCGGTATCATTAGTGACGCCAGCATCAGAACAAAAATATCGATACCGAAAGTTAGAAAAACTTAAAATTAGAAAAAATATAAAAATCAGGGAAGCGTTTGTTTTGTAAAGTACGATATCTTGAAGATCAACCGAGTGGAGATTTAAAAAAAGATATCGAAACAAAGTAGTACTGATGTGAGTACGAATATAAAAAGAAAATATCGATATAAAAGTACCCGATATTGAAAGAGAAATATCGATAGCAATATCACGTAGTATCACAACTAATTTTTCATGCCGATCGCACGACGATCAAACGATTGAAATTTTCTTCAATCGTTTATTTCTCCGTTAGTATTAATGAAACGATTTCAGTGAAATTGAAAAGTCACCGACGAGTCATGGAAATAAACGACGAATATTCCGCTTTTGATGCTCACGATGCCACCCTTGCGAAATTGGCGGTGAAAGGGGGGGAATAGGGAATAGGTGTGCCAATGCGGAGACGATGCACCCCACAGCTGCCCGTCGCAGAGGGGTAGAGACCATTAAGAGAGGTTTGTCCGAGACCGTTGTTTATGCGGCGGAAGTGGACTATAATCAGGCCGTGGTGCACAAAACCGCAAGGCAACGATATTACTGTCATTTGAACGGACTCGCCCCCGCCCGACGAGAGAGTCCTCCCTCGCGGACTCAGTCCCCACGACGACGGGGCGCACGAGAGAGAAAAAGAGAAATAGAGAGAGAGAGAGAGAGAGAGAGAGAGAGAGAGAGAGAAAGACCTGGAAATTAAATGCCCAAGATCGTTCTGTCATTATCCGAAGATAAAAGGGGGGGGGGAGCAATCATGGGCGATCTTAGTCGGACTCGCGAAAAAAGCTCCTTTCGGTTGCGAGCGAGAGACGATGTCGCCGGTGGAATACAGGTCGATCGTAGGTCGTGACCAATCACAAATCCGCGGCCCTTATTACGATCGAGTCCTTATTATCAGGGGACGGACGGAGGGATCGCTTATAGATCCGCGCGACGAGGGGGCGGAGAGCGGGAGCCGGGGAATGTTGGGACAAATTAAGTGCCCGTGAGATCGTGCTGTTGTTACTGACGAAATATTAGCCTCTTATTAAATATATACTGAATGGGCTCTGAAAAGGAACGCTCACGAAATCGTCGTGCAGAACACCGACGTCGGCGGCCGCGACTCACGGAGCGTTGCAACGTCCATGACGAACGGATCCCGGCGAGTTCTAGAAATCGATAGTGGCGGAGATACATAGCGAGGCAATGGCTAATAGGTTCTTGGATATCTTCGAAATAGGAGAATAGGAGAAACATTTATCTAATAGAAGTTGCACTGATATCAACGGTCATCTTTTCGAACATCTTCTGCAAGGTGAATCTTCCAATCAGTGACAGTGTCCTAATTTGTGACTAAATGGATATTTTCCATTTCATGACACAAGTCAACACGGGCATAAAATAATATAAACCGTTTCTATTTCCAAAGAAAATATGTAAGTTGTAAATCTTATTCATTATAAAGTTAATAAATAAATTTTACGTACTTAGCTTAACATATGTATTACTAATTTATTAATTTATTATCACGATGAGGTTATTTTGTCACTAATGGGACTTCATTTTAAATGTAAACTTTTTCCCATCTTCATCTAGTCGTTGATCAAATAGTTTTATTTATTGAAAATATTCAGAATAGTAGTAGTTGTTGCCTCACCCTGTATAAGAAATTTCGTTTAAATGTAATTCGCGGGTAAACGAAGGTTAAAATTGGTGATAGTCGTTCGTTATCATCATTGTCGAAAAATGTCGTTCCGTACGGCTGTATTTTATACTCTCTCTTTTTCTCCCTTTTTTTTTTATTAACCCTCAAGAATTCCTTTCGTAATTTTCCTCTCGTAATCTTCCGCATTAAATAGCGCGATGTAATTAATATACTTCTCTCTAATGCCCCGCATTAAACAGCGCGATGATTAATAAGTCGCTCCCGCAATTTCCTGGTTTGAATAGACTGGTAATCAAGTAATTAAGTCGGATACAATATCGTCCGGGAAAAGTCGGCTACTTAACAACGTCTTACTATCGATCGATATCGGGACAGCTCGTGCGGACCGGGAAGCACAGCGAAGTGTTCACCACCGAACCGTGTAATTTCTCGTCAAAAATGATAAACACCAATAGAAAACACGTAATTAAGCCTAAGTGCACATACACTGTAAAAACATTTTGTATTTGTGTTAAAATCAGTTCTTATGAAAATTTTTCCGTTGAATTTTTATCATATTCGTGCGTTAATTTAACGTATAATGTCATTTCAAAATATTTCGTGTCGAGTCGGTATTCAATAATTGTTAAGATATAACACTTGTAAGTATTAACCCTTTGAGTACTGAATTATTTTAAGATTTTTATGCCCATGGGACGGATTTAATTTGTCGCTATATGGATTAATATGTAAAAGTAATACATTTTATGCCCAAGTAAGCAGATGACGAGTCTCACTCGTCAAATGTACCGAAAGGGTTAAAGTAATATGGTATACTTCAATTTCGAATACTAACGTATTACGGATATTAATTTCGTATTAATGTTTAACATAATATTTGTATTACTTTTCAAAATATCCACCTTGTGTTAAATTACACAAAAATTCGCGTGGGCCATCTTGGACATGTGAAATGTATTAAATGTGAGCGAAAATTCTTTACTGTGTAAGTTTGTACTAAAAACTCTTGCACGTCCCGATCATGGCTACCTGTCCCGCTGCTGCGTGTTGGGTTCTCACTTTTGTGGTCACTGCGTCCGCATTTGTGTCCACATTTCTCCGGGAAAGGTGGGGCCGAAAGAGCCCACGGTGGGCAGGCGGTAACGTGTCTCTTCGGGTGACATCCTCATCGATCGGCAATAATGTGCGGTGCGCTGTGAATGATGCCTTTTTACGGCCATGCTTCTCCTCGAATGCGGCTTAATTTATCGCTTTTACGGTCCGTACGTGGCGGGAGCTGGCAATACTCGACCATGATGCGGTCGAAGGACCCCATCGAGTCGGTGGTGGGCCGAACCGCGGCGCGAACAGAAAGAGCGAAAAGAAGAAGCGGCCGGCGAGGAGAGAAAGGGTCGGCGAGGCTAGCAGAGAAAGTAAGAGGAGCCGATCCGCCCGCTGGCGAAAGAAAGACGAGAGTAATCGAGCGAGAAAGGGCGAGAAAGACCGGCATGGGGAGAGATATAGGAAGAAAGACAAATGAACCGCAAAACAAAAGGGTACCGGTGCATGAGCGAACCCAGAAAGAGGGAGAGAGAGAGAGAGATAAAGGAGAGGGGGTGGCTGCACAGTAGTGGGATCGGCGGAACGGGGGGGCAGAGGAAGGGAGAGAGGGGCCTTGCGCGCGGGGGCGTGGCGACGTGGTATTAAGCAACCGCGCCACCGCATTGTAAAGGACAAAGTGTTATTGTTACGACCGCCGACCGACTCGAACCTCGAATTAATTAGATTCAAAGGCGAATTGTTCGGGCACCTACAGAGGCACGTTCTCTCCTCTTTGGAGGAGACCGACGACGCTTGCCTCTCTTTACTACCTGCCGCGTGCCCGGGCTGCGAAAGGGGTGCGCCACCGAGTTTACCGGACAATCTTCGCTGATAAGCTTTCGCCGCTCTCCCGTCGCTACTGCATCGAGCCATCGAATCTCGTTTCCCGACTCGGGGAGGACCTAGATTGGTCAGCATTAACCCTTTCGCCGGACGAGAGCGGCAGGGCGGCTTCTGTCGCTCTGGGGTGATCGGTTATCTCCCTCGATGACGCCTTTGTCGGGTAATATCGCTCTCTGAACCTCGGCGGTCTCGGGAACCGTATCGAACGGGTGGGAAATAAGTCGGGATACCGTGGAATACGAAATTCCGCGCGCGCTTGTGTGCGCGTGTCCGGTCTCTTTTCTCCCCGGGGGGAAGAATTTTCAAAGTTAATCGAGCGCGAGCTTTTATCGCGATAACCGACGGCGCGTTACTTGCAATTACGCGACTATATAATTCTTAACGTGTAAGAAAACATTTCCATAGCTATTAGAGCTCGCGAATATTGTATCGTATTAGCGTCCACCCTATATTTATGCGGAAAATTAACAAACGCCGCTCGTCCCTATTATACACACCGACCACCTGCATCGACGCGTGAGACGCGACCGAAGTCGTCGCAAATTTGCCTCTCCTCTCTCTCTCTCTCTCGAGGCTATCCTCGCTTCCCTTCGCGATGGTATAAATTATGCATATTGCCGCGCATTACATTCAACCCCATTTTGCACCGGATGCAACCTAACCGGAACTTTCGGTTCGCGCTTCACGCGCGACGACGACGACGGACGAGAAAGGAGCAGAGGAAGAAGAATAAAACGAGAGAGAAGGAACGAAAAAAGGAAGAGAGAGGGAGAGAGAGAAGAAGAAGATCCCGAAAGAAGAGGGAAGACACGCAGGACGAAAAGAGAAGCGCGCGCGGCGGAAGAGAACGAGACGTAACGCGCTCTCGCCCGGCTCATTGAAAAAGGTGAGAAGGTGTATCGGAACGGTGTATAATTAGAGTTATTACTTTAACAAGCCTGTTACCGGAGAAGAAGAAGAAGAACCGCGCGCGGGCTGAGGGGACCGGTACACGGCGAAGGGGAGAAGGGGGCGCACAGTCGGAGGGTGGAGGCCGTGGTCGATGCATTGTTGCCGGCTAATGCAGGCCTTCTTTGCATCATAAAGGCGATGTGCAGACCCGGCCTTTTATGCAGGCGGCCGTACACGAGGAGATATGCATACAACGACACACTCGTGCGTGCGCGCGCGCGCGCCTACGGCAACTGGTGCAACGATGCACGCGATGACGACTACGACGACGACGATGAGGATGACCACGACGAGGACCGACTCGAAAACTCGCGTATACGAACGTTGTGGGCCCGAGCGATGTTACTCCTCTTCTCGCAGCCCCGCTATCCGCTATATGCTAAGTTATCGGCGTCAATTAATTTCACTTAGCCGGCCAGCTGCTCCACCCCGAGCTACTTTTTTATTAACGTTATTGCGCGCCGAGCATCGACGCCTGCGACGCCTGTAACGCCGGGTGTCTCCGCGAGCCCGAGGCGTGAAAAGCAATTACGGGACAGCCCGAAAAATTCTGGTCGCTTGTTGTCCGCTTTGTTAAATCGGCGACGTAAAATGGGAAAACTAAAAGCAACTTTTGGACAAATGTTGGAGATAAGAGAGCGAATAAAGGACCTATGTGTTTTCCATTTAGAATCGTATATTTGGAACACTACGTATTTAACCAAAATCTGAACTGAAGAAGAAAAGAAGTACTTACAAATTGATTTGTGAGACATAAGGTTTATTTCACGGAGAAACAAAGTTTATTTTACAAAGGTGAAATTTATTTATGCGAAATAAACTTTATGTCACACAAATAAATTTCTAACGTCAAGAAAAGAATAGATTTTTTAATTACTCTTTCTCAATGCGCGTAGATTTTCCCACTGGAATTCCGTAATTAGTCTGCGAAATCGGCCCGGGATCTCAATTAGACGCTAAGAAATTTTCTATACGGGCGAACATTCGAATCTCGAGTCTGGAAGCGTCACGGTCCTTTAATTGTCGCGCATCTCGTGGTCGTCTAAAAGCGGAACGATGTCTCCCGCCGTTTACGCCAGTCGCAGATAAAGTCGTCACGATCCGCGATCGGCACACCGTGGAGCGCTCTGGATTGGCGCACATTTTGCGATTCGCCTTGCCGCGCGGGTTGCGATTTCCTCGTTCGCGGATGTTTTTGCGGAGTTCCGCGCTCGTAAACGCGCCGGAGAGCGCGCCGAAGGCGTCGTAACGTCCCGTGAAATAAGACCGTTCTCATGGTGAGCTAGTCGGGACGCAATGGGCCGGATAAATCGTCAACGTGTTTCGCAGAGGAATTTCGTGACGCTTCATTAGGCCGAGCCACGGTCGCGCCGCTGTCTCCTTGACAAGTTTGACAAATTATTCAGTCGCGGGCCGCGCAGCCTGTGACATCCTCGCTCCGGCTGAGGGTCCCGCCGAAAAGTCCTCGGCAGGATCGGGCTTTCATCGAAAAGTGCTTTCGCCACGGAGCGCGCGGCGAATTGCAAAGTGGAGCAATAACTGTTACTTCGCGAATATCGCGAATCTCAAGAATAGAGAAAGAGTATCAAGACCGACGTATTATTTTGTTTTTGGGCTTCGAAACTCTATCGAAGATGTAGAAATAAAATCGATGCACGTAGAAGGCAGCAACATTTCTCTATTAAAATATATTTAGTAGTTTTTTTGAAAATTAAATGATTACATTTTGAGTCTTGCGAATCTTCTTGCACTGTTCGTTGACAGAGTTCAGTGCTTTATGAAAAACACGGTTCATTTTCCATACATATGTCTGATGTGACATTTGATGACATTTAATGCTTTTTCTCCGCTCGCCTTGGCGGACTTTGAGTCGCTGTAGATTAAATTGAGACACGTTTATTTTTCCCTATGATTAATTTCAAGATTCTTTCGATTCTCAAAGAAATCAAAGATATATCGAGGAACAATCACCGAATAATTACAGGAGGGCGATATTTTTCGAAAGTTTATTCCTTCGTCATAAGAAATCGCGCTGATCCCGCAGAAAGACATCGTCGAAAATCTTTCGGATTCGCGCGACTGTATATCCGTGACGAAGTGTTCCACCATTTTCGATTTTAATACTTGGCAGCTCGTAGCCGCGCGCGATGTTGCACGCGCGTATCCCGCGCGCCAAAAAGAAATTCACAATTCGAAGTTCCACCCAGGCTCGTTTGTAACGGCCCGGTTCCCGGGCGCGGAAGTTTTTGCCGTATTATTTTTGCAATTAAAATTAACAACCGGCACGCTGCCAAATTAGCCCCCTAATGTACCCACCTCTCGTTTCATTCGCGCGTCATCCGGTCCTCACCGATCTCTCTTGGCGGTGCAGCCGCCGCGGAGAAAGAAAGAACGAGAGGAGACGAGCGGTAGTTAAAAGACGGCAGTGCTACCATCATCAATATGTGTCGCCGACTTATGTACGCGCCTCTTTCTCTTCATTTCTGTATTATGTAACGGACACGTGATATTATAGTTATATCGAAACATCGCCTTAATGAGAATTCCTTGTAACACCATTTTTAATGATTCCCGCCGTTTTAGCAGTTCTTAGCGGCGCACATTCATCTTCTTCCCGCAGAATGTTCGTAATAGTTGCAACGTAATACCCGCGGATAATGCGAGCCTGCTAAATTTCGAATGTCGTAACACACGTATAGGACATTTCCGCTCTCCTTTTTACGCGCTTATTACATTTTTCATCGCTCCCCCTCAAAGAGAGATATCACGAGCGACCCGGACGACTGCACAAATATCCGGAAGATGTCTTATATTTTCCAAACATCTGTCAGATAGCTTTGAGACATCTTTCACGAATTTATGCTGTCTGGGAACTCTTAAAAGGCGCAACAAGCACCTCGTCATTTTCCCCCGAAGTTTTCCGCAAATGGCACCAGTTCTGTCGCACCGGCCGGAATTATTTTATTATTACGCGCGCGCATTCGCAAATATCAGCGATTAAAGGTCACAGTCGCATCGAGATGCGCGTGTAACGAAGGCTGCTAAATTCGCACACTTCGACCCGTACTCGCAGTGACCTTTGCGAGCACGTCGATTCCAATCCCGTCGAATCTCGCGCGTCTTTCCGCACGCGGCGATGCTCATCCGCCACCGTGCGTGTCGGTAGAAAACAAAGAGGTAGAGACGAGAGTATCAGTTAAAAGATGGCAGTGCTACCATCATCAATATGTGTCACGGAGTTATGTACTCGGGCCGATACGCATAATATAGGCACGCACGCACGCATACACGCGGCCTACACGCGCACACGAGGCCGGCGTTTACTACACAGCGCCTTAATTATCTGCCGTCTTCCCTTTTGGCACGGCCACTCCGGTGCACGACGTCGTTGCTCGTGCTTTCCTGATATCTGCCGCGATCGACCTGTTCCCTTCTAACAACACGAACTCGTCCCGCAGCGCCGGCTTTAGGCGCGTCGACTCCCCGAGCGAGGTTACCTTTCGTCGCGTTTCCCCCGTCCAGATTGCTCGATTCCAATAAATTCTTTCAACAGAGTCGAATAAATTAGACGGCGAAATGATGAGTGTTTAGTTCTCGCCTGGCGAGCGATGAGAGACGGACGGTTTACAATTGCGTTCGCAGAGAGTTCGTGGCGAAGCCATCTTCTTTCTTCCTCGATCTTTCTCATTGCTTTTAAACGGCGGGGTACTATGGATATCACGGATTCGTTAATTCCAAACTGCCCCGCAGGCTCTTTTAATGTTTGGGCCGAGTTTCCGCTGAGCAATGCTTCCAATTTGTTGCTCTCGGTCCCGTTTTGAAGCCGGAACGTGGCTTATCGTCGACACTGTAATCACTATTTCGGAACCTTTTCAACCATTCTTCACAGATAGCGGACGCAATATTCTCTCCGCAGGTCTCGCAGATCAGTCTTTTAGTTGTTACAGCAGTTTCGCATCGATTAAAGCGATAAAGTATGCAGCGGCGAAGATGAACTCGATCTGGCTAAACGTGACGTTTCGTTCGGAAATGAATCGATGACTATTGTCAACTGCCAATTCTGGCCCAGGATGAGCAAGGTTAAAGAATTAGGAAGACTTGAAGGAAAGCAATAACTAAGTCGCTGCTGCAGCTGCCTGCTCGTGACCTCGCGAATTTGTGCAAACACACACCGAAGTGTCCCTCGCGAAAATCGCGAGGATTCTCGGCACCCCGGAGCGACCGTGCTCGTCGTCCGGAGCGTCTCTAAAGCCGGCACTGCCGTCTTGTAAAGTTAAAACGTCCGTCCTGGAAGCTCGGAGTTGGGCGCGACCGGCGCAGCTGCTGGTGCATCTTATCGACGAGCAAATGCAGTGCGGCCGATAAGCGCGCGATGAATTCGACGGTTCCGCGATTTCTTGCCGCGCGAGAGGTGGACCTGAAAGAATGCAAATGGCCCCGTCAATTAGCGGCTGATTACCGCGAGCTGTATATCGGGTGATCGATATTCTCGAATTAATTTCAAATCGCCGTCTCGGTCGCGCGCTGGCCGTAGTGTGAAAGGATGTTACGCCGGCTCGATGTGAGGCAGATTAGATCGCATCGCCGGGGATAATTCCGCGGCGCGGTGAATAAAGATCGTCCGGTCTAATGACGTGTGCGAGGGGAGCTAATTCATCAGCTCTGGTTTCCATGTCCCGCGCGAGATTCGCCGCGTCCGTTGATTAATTCCCCCGGTGCACACCGGCTGCTGCCGGTGGTCTCGAAAGCGCTCCGAGTCCGCGCGAAATCCTCCCTCCGCAGGTGCGATTTGTCCCCCGCGCGCGATTTTCCCGCGAAGGCGAAGGAAAGATTAATATCACCGCTGCGACGCTCTCTCTCGGGCCGCACGACGCGAATCCAATGGGTTACAGCGGTCCGGACACGAGCAAGAATTTACGCGATTTCATACCGGTCTCGATCCAGGCACGAAGGCCGGCTCATTTCGAGCGGAAGCCCGCGAAGATCACCGCGCGTTCGGGAGCGAGGAGCGCCGTATTAGCGACGCCGCGTTCGCTACGAGAGACCCGGCCGGCTCGATCTTGATCTTCGTAGACGATCGTTGAAATGATTCCACTTATCCGCTACGGGGAGTCCCCGAAGAATCCGACGCCGGTACAAAAGCCGGTGGAAGCGAACTCGATCGCCGCGGGACGCCCGGCTACCGAAGATATTTCATTTACCGGACAAAAACCGCCCCTCGTCCCCGGCGTCCTCCTTCACCTCGTCTCTCCTACTCTCACCTGGTCTGGTCACGGCAGACCAGAGGCCGAGGCAGGAATTCGAATTAATATTCGGCGCTGACGTACGAAATTACTGGCAGTCTTGTCGGCGCGCTGCTGCACTCGGCCTCTGTCCGTCGCGTTGTTGTTGTTGTAGCCGTTGCTGCCGTTGCTGCGGCGACTGCTGCTGCTGCCGTCGTTGCTGCCGCGCGTCCAGACGCGCCCCGCCAGGAAACAAATGAGCGACGATCATCTTGTCCACTCGGGGCACAATGGAAACGACGACCTGAAACCATCGCGGCCGCCGCGCCGTCACGGCGTCCTGGATATTGGATAACCGGCCGTTACTCCGCCCGTGTGCGTGCGTCCGTGCGTCCAATTTAGCTACCGAGTTCGGTGTAATTGACGTAATTGCGCATCGGCCGCGCATTGTCCGTCACGTGAAAACGGCGAGACGGCGGTAACGACGGACGCGGGAAACTCGGTCTCGGTAATTGATTTTCGGCTGCTGAGAAATGTCGATCGGGAGGTACGAGGAGCCGATTCTTCTTTCTCCGGCGAGTCGTGAAAGCGGCGTCGGGAACTATACGGTACTCGAGTCGAAATTTTCACGCAGGGTCAGTATAGGATCGAAATCTCCACTAGGGTGGGAGCCAGAAGAAGAATTTTGATTATACTTGATTCATTTATGTTACAAAAAGTTAGGGAGGATTTGGAAGTATTGCATTACAGGAGCAGCAAACCGGGGAGAGTTTCAAATAGAATTTACAGACTTGAGGTAGAAGCTACAAGTAAATAGGATCAAAAAGGGTTTCTGTGGGCTTCAGAGTATCTGAGTAGGCTAAATATTAAATTTAGAAGGAAAACAAAAGTTTTATTAATTATCAATTTAAGTTTAAATATAGTTAAGTCCATAAATTAACTGGAGAATGAAAAACCGGGGCTAAGTCTTGAAAGGTTCTCTATATTGTGCCCCTTTGGTGTTACAAATAGGAACTTATTTCCGTTTTCTTGAAGACTTAATGCAGAATTGAAAATGTCGACTCGGGTCTGCGCAGCAGACAAGAATTGCTCGACGACACGACGAGTCCCGAGGCTCGAGTCGATCGCTTCGTCGCGGGAGATTCGCGGGGTCGATACCGATGTCGGTCCACACATCCTTTTTCCGCCGGTCGACGCGTCGGGAGGGCAACGATCCTCTTCCGGAGCAGAAACACGAAGCAAAAGAAGACTTCTCACCTGTTGGGCCCATTGTCCGCGAGATAATTTGGTTAAAGTAACTAATCGTTCGCCCCTTTTCGGGCCCGCCGCTTATGTGCCCGGTGCCGAAGCCGCGGTCCCTTTTGTCATAATTAATAGTTCCTTCCCGCGCGCGAGTCCTTACCACTCTTCCTCCCTAAATGATTCTTCATCCATCATCGTGAGTCTTCGGGACTGCCTGTTCGGCACTCGATTTCCCAGAATCCGCTTCCCACCGGCCGCTCGGCTCCTCGTCGGTCGCCTCGTTGCGATCCGAGCCGATCGCCGGCCGAGTCATCATCATCCAGCCGGGGAGGATATGGTGGCAATTGTTCCGGACGGAAGAAATCATTTTCCCGCGTCAATGTCGGCCGGTCGAAATTTCAATTGTCCTTACGGCGTTACTCCCGCGTGTTGCGCCCGATCGCGCCTCTCCGCTTTTCATCGGACGTTCCTTTTGAAAACGCCGACGGACCGGCTCTCGAGAGCTGTTCCCAACGGTTAATACACCCTCTGCGGATCGCGCCGTCATCTCACGGAGTGACCGGTAATTGTTCGTTAATTCGAGTTGCAGCGGCACGGCACTTTTCTTTCTCCCGCGCACAAAAGTGCGGAAATGGACGCCGGCGGCTTTTCAAAGCGCGCATCTGCTAAACCGCTAAGATTTCTTCCCTTTCTTCTCTCCGTGCGAATGCAAAGAGCTTTACTTTCGGCGTGTTACTTTCACCGTGAATTCATACATACGCATATCCTCCGCGGTGTAATTAATCTTTTTCGCTCCCGCGGAGATTTTCGTCGATTACGCTCCGAGGACTGTTTTCGCGTCGAAAATCCCTAGGATATTTCAATTTCCATCGCGTTCCCGCACTGTCATTATCGTTATCGTCGTAATCAAGCCCGCGGATTTTCGTCGAAGGTGGGACTCATGTGGGAAGCGGCTTCGCCGTAATTGGAAAAATTGGTCCAATTGCTCACGCAACGAGCGTTAGGCGCCTCACAAGCCGTCGTCGCCGCACCGAGTCGTGAGATCCGCGCAATCGCTTCCCCGGATCTCGTCCCCGGAACTTCCGTTTCTTTTACGCGCGTTGTTACATTCTGATGACGGTGATTGCGATCTGAATCCCGAGTCGGTGGAACGATGGCAACGGTGAAAGAGAAAGTGCGGCGCAGCGCACGGTGTCGGCGTCAGAATTAGCGCGAGTTGTGAGCGCCGTTCAGGAGGCTGGAATATGGTAGACGCGATTTAGACCAGCACACACCAATTGCGACGTCCGCGCAGGAAGGATGCCGAGCAAAACAATCCTCGTTCACAGTGGTTCTCACCCAATTTCGGCCGTGTTCTCTCTCGCAACGCCCAATTTCTGCTTTCATGGGAAACGGCTCATGGCGTTCCGCGAAGCCATGTAAAATGCAAAATTTCATTCTTCCGCGCGTTTCGTCGGGGCTGCTCCTTTTCCACGCCCTGAATGGAACGGGAGAGAAAGAGAGCGGCCCGGAAAATACCGCGGAAGTGAAAGGATCGTTTTTCGTAGAAAGAGGAAATGTCGATTTGCAAAAATTAGAAGCATCGTTAGTCGCTGTAAGGACAACAAAAATTTATTTCGACGGCCGAAAGATTTGTTAAGGGTATTAATTGTTATTTACTGAATGTATAGACGGCAAAGTAGTTTCGATTATGCCGACTAAATTTTATCGCTGCTGCAACAACGGTTTTTTGCTACAACAAAATTCTTTCTATCCGCGTGACGAATCTTTTTCGTTTGTTCTCGTAGTGACTAAGAATTTGCTGTGCCAGCAAAATCCGATTTTTCCGTGCGTCTATTTCGCGCAATTTCACTCGGTTAAGCGGGGAACTCCGGGCGTTATTTCTAATGACGAAGTGAAATTTTCTAACTGAAGCGCTCATCTCGAAGCGTCATCTCGAGCGAGAAAGCAAGTGTCAATTACATTTCTTAATCTTCTCGCTCTAAATGCGTCTTTCTAAATGACCATCGAAAAAAACCCGATGTGTTTCCCATCTCTCTTCTTTCGCTCTCCTCGCGCATTCCCGGTCACTCGCGGCTCAGATTATCGCGCACACGCGAAAGTGCAGCTGCACATGCAATCGCATCCCGATGACCATTCCTGCCGGTGATTTAACGACTTGTCACCCACTTTATCAATTTGCCGCCGCTGGAGGCCACGCTTTTACGTACGCGAAATGCGCGCGCGCGTTCGCTCGTTCGCGCTCGCGACCGATACCTACCTACCGCGTGGCATAACGAATCAAATGATTTTATCTTTATATCGATCGCGAAACGATCGGGACGGATCGAAGGGGCGGGATACAATCGCCGGTTCCTTCGCTAAGCGCGATTTATTTCTTTCCTTAAATTATTTCTTCCGCTAGTTTTTTTATTTTTACTATAAATATTCTTCATCTATTATACAGTATCACGATCTACGGAAAATCATTAATTAACTCTCGTCAGGATTATAACTGGTATTACATTTAGCTCTCGCTGCGTCACGCGTAAAGGTTTTAATTAATAAAAGAGAGGGTGGTATTACGGCCTCTCCCATTTATATTTTGTACAATAACTTTATCAATAACTGATATTTTAAGTTGAAAATTGAACAATTACATTCGTCAAAATATTTTTCCGCCGATTTTTAGATTCAAAGTTACGAAAAGATTATGTTATTAAGGTTATGTTATTAAATATTTATTACTTGGGACGTTATTTATAAAAATGTGGGAACATAATGTGGGGTCAAAGAGGAAGAGAAACAGAGATAATAATGTGGCTTCTCGTTAAAATAGATTTTGAAAATTGGATTTGTTTAGAAAAGTAGAATACTTTGTTACTAATTAATATATTTATTCAAAATAAACTCTTAAAAGAAACAATAATGAACATAACGGTGAATTTTTAATGTAGATAGTGACTTATTTATTAGAAGAAAAATACAAATTGTCAAAAAAACAATTCTCACAAAACAAGTAGAATTTTAAACTTAACTTGAATTATTGACTTATCGAATAAGTACTTCGACATAAAAAAATCTCGTAAGAGAGGCCGTATTAAATCTATTTTTGGGGAGAGCCAAATTAGCACAATATGCTATGCTATTGTCTAACTTGGCGTAACTCAAAATATGTACAGCGAAATAAAACATTAACAATAACGAACAAAACATTCAAATGTACATATATTCGTGTGATAATAAGCTCAGATTTAAGAATAATGAGGAAGTATGTGTAATTAAATGCCAGAATGTTGGGAAGGTTTCGAAATGCTCGCAAGTAAAAATGCGATATAATAAATACCGGTTATTATATATTAGCATACTAGCACCACCGCGTAACGGTTAAACAAACGATTCCATAAGTAATCGCTTGGATTCGCAACCTAATAGAGATATTAATACGCCATAAAACCACCATATTAATACGCCATAAAGCCGCCACATTAATATACCGTATAAGCCATAATACCACCTTCTCCTCTACTTTATAATTGCAAAAGAGGTGGCAGCGAATATTTACGATACAACGAAGTGCTTCGTTTTATCAGCGGCACGTTTCCACTTTTGCTCGCAAATTGCGATCAATATTGTGATTACACAATCGCACATCTTCGTGGACTTCGGACTTGGACGTATTCGGGTCTCGAGAAGTACGTTAAAACGTAACGAGGTACGGTTCCAAGAGTGGGCACGACGTTCTCTCGGGCTGACGACTCTTTCAACGGACGACGCGACCGAAAATGACCGGGATCGTGAGCGCAGATAAGAGTCCGTGCTTGTCCGTGTCCCTCGTGTTTTCGGAGTTTCGCGCCGGTAATTGTCCGGCCATATGCTCGCCCCGGGCTCGCCCACCGAAACACGCCGGGCCTCGAGCCTCCTCGGGGCCTCTCATCCCGATCGCTCTGCGATTACGCTTTCGTTCTAATTACAATATTTAAATTCCAGCCGACATGTGCTCGGCCAATTCGGCCACGGCGCTGAATGGCCGCGTTATCGTCGCCGACACGCTCGCTTGCGCGCGTATGCGTGAACGCGGGCGCGGCTTACGCACGAAAATTACGACGGGGCCTCGCGGAAGAGGCTGTTGGCTAAACATTCGAGAGCTATCGCGCGATCGGCCGCGCCGATAATTCATTACCCGGCCCGGGGCATCAGATACGTGCCAGTTGCGCGAGTTACAATGTGTCGGTATCCGCATCATTCCCGATCGCCCGCGCGAGTTAAGATCCATTTGTAACGAGGCGATTCAATTTTAACGCCGGCTCATTCCATGAGAGGAGCCACCGACTCGAACCTTCGGAAGGTCCCCCGAGTGTCGTGAAGTGAATAACGGGGATACCGACGAATTTCAGATAAAAAACGAATGTCGAAACGCGCGCGAAACGACGCTTCGAGACGCTCGGTTAATAGAATATATATTATACGGATTTTTTCTCTTCTATTACACGGTGTCTACTTTGTACCGGTCGAGCGATGTGTTTTCCGTTAATTATTCCGCGGG
The DNA here is from genome assembly GCF_001313825.1 of Dinoponera quadriceps. NCBI lineage: Eukaryota > Metazoa > Arthropoda > Insecta > Hymenoptera > Formicidae > Dinoponera > Dinoponera quadriceps. The sequence goes on from NW_014555826.1 coordinate 72,905, forward strand.
TCGATTTATCGCTCCGGAGATTTAAGACTTAACCGATAATTGGAGCAAGTCGCCTTGGAAGCGGGCGATAAATTAGTCGAGAGAACAGAATCGCTCGGATCGCGAGCCGAGTTAGCTCAAGGATCGTTACGTTGAAATTATTGGCCATAAAGCGGTCACTTTGCACGTGGGTTCTGTGGGCTTCTTTTTGTTTTATTTTTTTCGTTGTTAGGGAAACACCAGAGACGAGAGAGAGTGAGGGAGAGGGCGAGAAGAGAGTAGCGATACCGCTAATATCGCGCGATCGATTGATGTAGTTTTTACGGGGCCAACAGCGCGCCGTTAAAATGACGCCATTAGTGCGATCATATTGAAGCCGTCCGGCCACATAGATGATGATTTGTCGCCGCGAGGGCAACCATGCGAGCGACAAATCTCGCTCGTACGGCACATTGACGAGCATCGATAATACGATAGCCGATAATGACGGAGTACCATCGATTATATCGGCCTCGTTAACGCACCTGCGCAATGCCTCTCCTGAAATTGATGCGCAAATAAGACCGTCGATTAATAACAAACTACGGATGATGTCACTTTAATGCCTGTCCGCGGAACTTCTGCCCGCGGCCGGCCGACCTGTCGTCCGTACGTGCGTGTGCACGCATGCTGCGTGTCTCGTGGCAACTGCAATTTCAACTGGCCCCGGCCAAGAAATTAGGTTTAATATATATCCTCGTGCGGACACACGACAGTTTCGAATAAATAATTAAAGGAGATAAAATTAGCTGTGAACGCGCGCAGTACGTCGTATTAATCAAAAACTGGATTACGCTATTTATGTAGGAATCATGTACAGTCCGCCAATATAGGATATCGACACGGTACCAGGTCGATATTAAAAAGCAGATGTCATGTTTCGGTATTGGTTTGATATATTGGCCTCGTATTAAAGAAAGAGTATTATTATTACTGGCCTCGTATCACAATCGGTTAACCGGATAATTGTATCGAAAAGCGGACATCATATTTTGTACTGGCTTAGTACTAGCTCAGACAGTACGGTATTTATAAAATATTTGAAAATATAGATAATTTTTTTGTAAATATCCAAATGTCCGGGAAATATTATGATAAATATTCTGAATTATGATAAATATGATGAAGAATACTTTTGATAAATAATTAGAGTACTGATTTTCGGTACTGTTACGATACTGGCCCGTTTCTATCATCTTAATATTACACCAATACTGGCATCCCGTACTGTATATAAATCGGTATTGCGCCAATACCTCGCCGGTAGCATAATTCCTACTTAAATAAGTACGGAGACACGTGATGCGTAGAGACGTGTAAAGGAGAAAGAAGGTGATATTTCGCGCAACAAAGGGGGAAAAAAATGGAACAGTTCGGAAGGTTATCCAGTTTCCCGCACGAAATTGTCGTTAAATAATTACTTTATTAAATATAGTCCACGCCGGTCGCGTGAAGAAAGTGTGCGCAGCGGGCGAATCTTGCGGATCGAGGACTGTGCGCTCACGCATTTGCGTGTTCACACCGAGAGCGTGATTACGCTCGTGAAACCGACCACCCTTTACCCGTCCTCTCTTTTCCACGTTCACTTTCCTGCTCCGCGAGTCGACGGACTGGTTCCGTCTTAATCTTCTTCGACAAATCTTCCTCGCTCTTCTCCTCTCTCTCTCTCTCTCTCTTTCTTTCTCTGCCTTTTCAGCAGCACGAAAAAATAAAACCTGAAAAGTCAACATACCGCGAGAAACGCCTGCACCACGCAATTCTGACGTGAGATTTGCGTTTACGCGCGTATAACCAGGTATATGTAATAGTCGCGCATGTAATCATCATGATACTTTAAACGGTTACACCGACGAGAATATTCCCATTCTTGTGTGCGCCCTGTTATTATCCGAACAAAATCTGGGGACTTTCACCAGTCGCGTTCAAATTAAAAATCAATTTGTCTCGTTCACAACCTTTTAGAACAAATTTCACATAATTTAAATCAATAAAACTTAATTAAATTTGCTTAATTAATTAATGAGCGTATTATATTTACATAAATCAATCGATCTCTCTCTCCCTTTCCCTCCTTCTCTCTCTCTTTCTCTCACGTTAAGAGTAATTTCTAGCGGGGAATTATGATAAAATTACAGCGAATTGCTCTCATTTTATATCTGTATCTAGATCGAGCAACAGATCGTAAATAACAGAAAAATGCAAGTAATTGGACGGTCAATGATTAGGTTGAATATCGCTTCCTATTCCCACGCTTAAGACCGCCTTGGTAAAATTGCCGATTTCCTCGCTGCGCAACACGATGTGCTATTATTATGTGCCATGATTTTGCGTGCTGTTGCCCGGCTGAATAATAATCTGCGCGAGAACGTTTAAAAGAGCATACACGATACGTGCAATTATGATGTATGATCCGCGCGTGTGTGTTATTTTGCCGCTTGTCATTCATAAAATTCATTTTATATTCCGTCATACGCCATTCACAAAATTTACGTCAGCTATGATACGATATTGTATAATTAGCTGTAATTACGTTATTACGCGTAATCCGCCGCATAATAGTATCGATAATACAATACCGCGAGGTTATATTGTTAACATAAATAATAATATTTCGTTCCCTCCCCCCTCCTCGGCCACCGAACGCAGTTCTAATTATCCATGCAACGCGACCGGCCGCCGAATTTTTGTTCTTCCCACTGGCGAATAACGAAGAGACAGACTGACGGACGGTGTTCCGCAGAAGTGTGGCCGTCAAGAATCCCATTCGTGACAACGCTCGCTGCTCCTGCAATCTTCACGCTCCCGTTTTTCGGGAGCGCGGGCTAAATTAAAAACGTCGCGTTCGGCCCCTAAATGAAGCACAATGACTGACGTCGGCCGTTTAAACGCGATGTTTGCTCTTCCTGAGCGTCCACTTGCACGGGATCGCTTAAAAGGGCATAAAGCTACCGGGCGCGCTCGCGTAGCTCGCCCCGGAGCGTAATGCGCGCTCTTTACACGCACACGTTACTCTGCAGGCATGGAGAGAAAAGAGAGAGAGAGAGAAAGAGAGGAAGAGAGAGAGACGAGGTAGACCGGAAGTGGGAGCAATTAACGATATAAGTGGTTCGCTGGTCTCGCCGCGAGATAAGATCGGCTAACTCGAGTCTAGCTGCTTTTCTTGCGACCGCTCGATGGGAAGATAACAAGCTCGAAAGAGGCAGGTGCCTTTTCGACACATTATACGTTCTTGCTCGTCTCGATTCTCCCTTTTTCTCCTCCTCTCGCTGTCTCCTCCGCACCGCTTCGCGCGTCCCGCCGCGCGCGCACGTCCTTCCGCGGTCGCTTTTCTGCGCGCGCGTATCCGGCAAATAACTTTATTTACCGGCCAGCGCGCGCACTCGCACGGCCCGGCTCGTTTGCATTTTATCAAACGGCGCGATAATCATGCCCGAGGACCGCGGACCATTTTTCGAGCGAACAGCCGGCTTTTAATATTAAGCAGGCATCCGCGTAATTGGAATCGCGTGTGGTCGTGCCGATGATCGACGCGCGCCAACACTCGATCCGATCGATCATATTTATTCATACGCAAATTATGCACGGCGCGTTACAATATTCGTACGACGTAATTTATAGGCGCGTGATATAATCGTTTATCGATCCCTGTTAATGTTGTTAATTTCTTTATTACGACGGCGACGATGGACCTTTTCAGCGAGCGGTGTCGTTTGCGGCGAGATTCTCCGTTGCGTTGAAAATGTGTTCTCGCGCGATTCTCGCGGACACACATGGAGAAATAGGATCGGTTGAATTCACGCCGACGATGAACGCACCGAATGCGTCCTGGTTGGGGGGAATTTTTCGTCTTTACGAGCCAAATTCCGGATTCTTAGAATTCGAAATGTCGTTTCCTTCGACGAAAACGCGTATGGTTCGTTCATTGTTACGTTAATTCGTCCGATCTTTCTCCCCCGTGAGTGTAACGCGATTTTTCGTTCTCACGAATTCGTTACCGGGACGTAATCTCGTGCGACTCCTTCTCGCTCGTGCGATTCCGACAGAAGCGAATCAATGTGAGAAAAATTCTGCGATTATACAGGGTGAGGAAATAACTATTATCACTTTGAATAGCTTCGGAACTATGAGAATAGGAGAAAAATGTATCTAACAGAAATTACGTAGTACGAAAGTAGTTGTCTTATACGGTGATAACGCTTCCTTCCTAGGTGGAGTAACTTCAGTGATCTGAAAGTCGCCTTTGCATTTTTTTTTTTTTTACATAGATTTATACAGTTTTTTAACTAAAAAAAAATAATTAAATCGACTCCTGTGTTCATTCTGCATATGAAAGTACTAGGGTAAAAAAAATAAATATTTTATTAGATATTCCGTATATCTTGTGCTTTAAAAAGTATCGAGGTAAAATGTAAAACAGCCCCGTATATTAACACTCAGAAATGCATTTTCATTTCTTGATCCTTGGAGGACGCCTAAAGACTCTACTTCCACGTAATGAGCGTCGAGCCTCTGAATTCCTTTAGGCGCTGTTCGCACACGGTGAGGAGTTTCTTCAGATCCTTACGGACGTGTTTCGCGCTCTGAAGATCAAACAGGAAGCCTCCGCTGTTATTTCATCTCACGACACATAGGGGCTTAAAATTCGCGCTCGCGAGAATTTCCGACGTTCACTTTGTCGGTTTCCTCTTCCGCACGGCCGAGGTATAACATGCGCGAGTACGATTGTCGAACAATCGAAGAAACAAAATCGCAAAGCGACAGAGACTGAAGGGATAGGAGGGAGGGAAATCGACAGGATGACGGACCGGACAGAACACTTTTGTTCCGGCAATTCTCTCTTTTGTCGCCGCGCTTCAGGATGCAGAAGCCCGGCAAAAGCTCGATTTGACCGTGGGGTTAACCACATCCTCTTTCGCCGGGCCCTTCTTCCTTTCTTCTTCGGTTTCCATCGGGCCGTACCTTCGGGAAGCGAGCCGCGTGGAACCTTAACGGACACTCGCGAAAAGAAGGAGAATAATAAAACTGTGATTTCCTACCGCTTTCAGCTAATAAGCGCATCCGCTCGTCACTGTAACCCGCAATTATACAAAGTGCGCCGACTGCCGTTCTCGGCACAGTCCTCTCTTTCTCCTTTTACGACGTGTGTATCAAGCGAGTACTGTTATAATCTTGCACTTAGTGTCATCGTTAAACGCGACAGTTTCGAGCAAAGTTCCCGAGATAAAATGGCGTAATCACTATCATTACCAGGTTTCCCACCGCGACCGCGTCAGTTAAGACTTTTCTGCCAAGTTTGTCGCACGGTGTATGTACTCACCGCGATGAAGAAGCGCAATTGTCCTGAAGTATCGAATGAAGATGCCGAAGTCAACGACGAACGATTCACAAGTATCGATAATGTGGAGGCGATCTTCCAAATATTACGTTACATAACATTAACACGACCACGCTATTCTTTTCGTATATTTTTTTCTACCAGACAGATCTTGCGTAAGAGCATACACACCACTCTGTTTTACTATATCTAAAATCTAACCAGGACGTATAAAGATTTGTTCGCAAACTTTTCGTGCCTTCTTAAGCCTCTAAATTTAATTGGAAATGTACAAATATGCTCCTTGAAATTCTCCTATTCGGATCGTCGGCACATTCGGTACGTACAAGCTGCATAATTTCTGTAGAGTAGAGCGGGGCCCAATGAAACAGTTTCACCAACTGACAACCGGCGATATCGATTTAGAAGTTTTCAAGTATGGTATCTTAAGGAACCTTACGTGGCGAAAGTCATTCAATTCAGCGATGACGCGCCGCGTGTCGCGCTGCGACGCACGATGTGACTTCAACTTTCGCAGCGTAAATCCCAGTTAATTCTTCCCATGATAGATTCACAAAGCTACGTTCGTCCAATCGCAACCGCCCTCTCGATTTTAATCGTCACGAGCTGGTAGCTGTTCGCGGCGGTGTGGAAACACCGCGGGAGTCCGCGGTATACCCGACGGTAAAAACAAAAGCCGAGATGCCTCGTTTTTTTTCCGCGTAAATCTACATTAATGAAAAAGCAACAAGTAAGATTTATAGTCCGTTACCTGCGATTTATAGTCTCTTAAAGGAAATAATTGCACACGCTGCCGGGCCGGCCGCGGCGTCGGTGATTGCGCGGCGACGAGCCGCGCGGCCGGTAATAACTTGAGTATCGCGGTGGAAATCGTGGCTTAACGATGCGCGATTAAGAATTTCCATAGGTTCTTTTCACGCACGTCCCACGTTCCGCGCGGGAAGAAACATTGTCGTGGCGGGGCCTACGTACTCGAATGCTACGTACCTCGAATGCAGTCGCGGCACGAGAGCTCCGTCGCCGCCGTCTCGTTCGACCGTGTCCGCCGCTGGGGAAAATCGTTAGTGCCCCGGCAGCGGCCGACCGCTAATGGGGCCCAAATTAATTTCACGTAATTGTGGGTACACGGTAGTGTGCGTCGCGTCCGTCCGGGGGGCTACCCGTTTTACCCTAATAGGAATAAAATAAGCCCTTATATGCAGGGAGGCGAGAGGGAAAGAGAGAGAGAGAGCGCGCGCTCGCTGCCACATAATTGCAACCGGCCAACGGCGGAAATAAGCAAACGCGATTAAGCCCCGTGCACACTGTCACGCTCGCCGGGTTTCGCCTTCGACGACGTCCTCGCCAAATTACACGTCGCCGAACCGCGCCGAAATTTCGTCTCTAATGGGAGGCGCGCGGGGGTTACGCTTAATGACGACTCTCCGCTCGTACAACGCGTCCTCGTTCTTCCGTGAAATTTGTCGCCAGGAAACCTTATTCCGGTGACCGACGACACGACGACGATTTTTCCGCTCCCCGTTTTCCTTCTCTTTTCTCTCGCAGCACGCGCGCTCGCGGATAACTCGGGAGGTTGCGTACGCGGAGGAAAACATTCTTATTTTGAGAAAATATTCTCCACGTGTACATGTTGAAATAGAGAGTATATCGAAGTAGGTTGGTGGCTCAGTGATAAGAGCAGACGCAAGCGGAGAAGATTCCAGGTTCGAATCCCCTAATCCGACGAATACCGGCTTTCAGATTTTCTCTCTGATTCTTATAATAACCGGCTCTTATATTTAAAATGATCTTAAATTTATCTTCAGATAATGTGGTGTACGAGTTGTTTCACCAAAATCCAACCAAATCAGAGAAGTTATCAAACAAAAGAGCTAAGTGGAAGAGTTTCCACTAAAAATTAGTGAGCTGATTATCAGTAGAATACTGTGTTACTGGTTCAATTAGTAACATTTTCACTGATTCAGCTTAAGAGTGTAGTAACAGCACCGCGAGATAAAATACGGAGGGAGATTTGCGTGTAACCGCATGGGCGAGATAAAAATAACGGTGTATGCGATGATGGTGCGCCTCCGACGTGTTTTTTCCATATGTGAGATGTTATCGACATTGTGAGAAATAATTAGGAAAGAACCGGGCAAGGCCTTTGTGTTACGTTCGCGAGACGTAACTCGTGTGGCGCTAATAAAACTCAGACTTTATATATATGTTTGGACGTTATCGCACAAGTTCTAGATTTTATTTGATTATGGATATATAAGCTTTCCTGCCGCACACATTCAGGGAAGATTGTGAGGTAAGGATAACGATGTGATAAAACGATATGGGCGCGAAACTCACTGGGGCCTGCTCTGCCCGAGAGATATACGTAACGCTGTAGAAAGTAAAGCTTTAATTACTTAGTTTCTACTTGGTAGCGCAAAAACATCATCATGTCATTAACGAAATTAACTGTTATTAAGAAATGTTTCGGGTAATGACTGTTTCGAGTGTCGTTATCGCCGGATCGCCAGAATTGCGCGAGAAGGCATCGACTCCTCTAATTGATCATGTTAATTGATAAGCCCGGCTACGGCAGAATACAAATGATGAACTTCGTGAAAAAACTAGAAGTCGGGAATAATCGTGCTCGATGTTTAATTCAAGAAAAACCTTAATTACACTCGAGGAGCCTCGGGAGAAAGGATAAGCGAAACCGATGAAGAACACACTTCGCATTCTCAAGCGCGAGTTACAATTCGTTTAACTCATTTTTCACGAGTACGTAATCTCTATTTCTTTAAATCCGTGCTCCTCGAGTAGAACGGAGTTGCGCTAAGTAATTCGGGACGTGCGGTTTTACACTCGCTGTTCTCCGGGCGCATCGAGCGCCGTTCCGAATACGTGCGTTCACTTAATCGCGAACCCTACAATATGCATCATCGCGTGAAAATTTCCCGAGAGTCTCGGCCGGGTTCGTCTAAACGCCAATCTGATCGTTTTACATTATGCAGGAGGTTGCAAATCGATCGTTAAACGAAGAGGCTCGGCGATTCCGTGACCGACGCAATTTCGTCTTTGACAGTGGAAACGTTACTAACGGATCACCTTGTATCTCCTCTCGCGTGAATTTACCCGGTCGCTTTCTATTATTCCTTCGTGAATGAACCACTCAGTAAATACCTTGTAAATGCCGCATCGCATCACTCTGAGGTAATCTAATCGGAACAAGAGACGGAAATCTGGGATAAAGGAATTTAGAACACGGCCAGTGAGGTGCAATTTTGATACTCCTCTTTCCTCAGGAAAACCTCAACAATCTCAAAGATTCCCATAATGCGCGCTCTAATTTTGATGCAAATACACAGATAAATAATAATATTGTCGGTACGGTAAATTGTTAGTTACTACGGGGGCAACGAAATGATTTGTTACATGAGAAAAAATCTTTCATTCTTAATAAAATTAAGTTGGCATCACCAAATTATTTTACTGTCTATATATCCAGCAGTTAACAAATAGCAATTAATACTCTTAATAAACTTTTTTACTGTTCAAATAAATTTTTTGCTGTCCCTACAGTGGCTAACAATGTTCTGTGTCGGCAAAATATTTTTCTCCATATAAAAAAATGGATCTGCCTGAATGAATCGATTTGAAATCGCGAGACGATCCGTCGCGACGCGATCCGGCACGAGTCGAAATTGATTTCGAGAGAAGAAAACACACACAGGGCAGATTAAATTTAGTATAATATATTTTCCATATAATAATTCTCGCTATACAGACATTATTTTACAAAGCATGGTTTATATACTAATAAGTACTTCTCGTGTGTGTTTCACGTGTTGTGTGAGTGTATTTGTATGTGTGTGTTCGCAGCGATACTTAATCACTAAAGGCGTCGTACGGGGGGCGATCTGGTCGCCAGCCGGAATTTTCCACGACGCATCGCGCTTCCGTACAACGCGTACTTCCGTTCGCGCGTCGCACGTCGCCTAATTTTATACATTCATAATACTGGTATGTTCTTTCTTATCGAACGCGTCCGCGTCGTGTCCTCGAAACATCGAGACGCCGCGCTTTCCGCCGGCAGGAGGGAAACGCGGGACGACAGCGCGGCGCGGAAAAAGACTGCCCGATTTTTCCCGGCACGCGACCTCTCGAGAACGCACTTCGCGCGTTCCGCTACGCGCGCGTGTATATTCGAAATCTGAAAAATACTTTGAAATGTCTCGTATATCGTATCTTGGCCTAAAGGTCCTACGGACTCTTTCTTTTCCGCCCGCGTTCACCGTTCAATTCTCCGCGCCCGCGACTTCCCTTCCTCGTATATTTACACCTTCGTGCACTCCCAAGCGCGTGAATCGCGCGTTACTTGCTATATTTACAAGAAGAATGGTCGCTCCTACGCGCTCAAAGTTGCGGAGATCCGCTCCTCGCACGAACCGAGAGATTCGCCGCTATGAGAATTCCATGTGGACGAACGTTCGTCCCGCGTAACACTTGATTTTTCAGCTTGTGAGAAAACGACTTTTTCATCTCGGGGCCACTGATGCAATCAATTGGTCGAAACGATGCGAAATCACGAATTTCCTTCTCAGAAATGTCGCACGGAAAAAAATTGGTATCAGTTCAAAATTTATATTCTTATATATAAACAGGAATGTATAATATTATATGAAGAGGAAACTTGCTTGCACGAGGAAATTCTACACACAGAAAAATACATGCTCCATTCAAGCAAATATTACTTGTTTCAAGTATCTCATAAGTTCATCATAAACACATTTGATTTATTATATATTAATTTATTATATAATAAATTTATTCAAAATGTATTGTGAATCCTAGTAAGTTTAGTACTTCAATCAAAAATATTGAATTAAAACATTAAAATTAAAACTTCGGTTTACTTATTAATTAACCGAATTTAACTTTTGTTTGATGAGGTGCATATTTTCGAAAAGAGGACAAATTCTTCTTTTGAATAAATAATAATTCTGATATTTGTGATGGGTATATTTTAATACTGTTATCAAGAAAATATTTTTTTACTCAACATAAACATTACTTAAAAGAAAAAATAAATAAACGGAGTAATTTTCTTTGTAGTACAAATATTTTTTTCTGTGTATATAGTTCTACTAAGAATATCATATTTCTAGTATTTAAGAATAACTTTCATGAAATAAGAGAAAAAAATGAGATAGAAAGAACGATATCTTCAAATTAAAAATTGTATTCGTGAATATTAAAAATGCGATATTTCTCGTGGAACTATATAAAATGTTTTCGTGTAAGTAATTTCTACCTTCATATAAAACTATATATTCTTACTTATACATAGAATATGTCTTGAATTTTGATACAAATTTTTTTCTCTGTGTACGTTCTCCGTTCGTGTCGGTCGTGTTTCAGTCTCATTTTAAGGTAACGCAAGATCGCCGAGCTGCTCGAGGAAGATTTGCCTGTAATCTTGAGAATCGGAGTTTTCAGCGTGAGCGTTTGCGCATCCTCGTAAATGAAAACGCAGAAACGCGAACTGTATGCTCGCTCGTGCAATCAAACGTTTAACTTCGCGATTGAAACTCATTACATCCGCGCCTGAGACTTCACGCGCGTTCTTTATGTCCCCGCGAACACTTACGTCTCTCCGCACACAATACCGGCAATTTCCAGAGTAGGATTCCTGGCCCTAAGAGGATCGAGACATTGTTCCGCGCAATTGTTTCGCGGAGCGAACGTGTAATCACGGTCGTTTGACGTAAACGCCGCACCGTCATCGTTGTTTATCGTGCGAATCGCGCGTATCGCTCTAACGACAACTGCTTCATGCCAATGGAAACGAGGATCCTCTTCCGATCTTCGTGTTATTTTTCTCGATCTTCCTTTTCGCTTTTACTCACATTGACCGTCCGCCGAAGTACCGCACGCACGACATTCCTCCCGGGGACGCGCCGCAAGTTTCGGCCGTTGTTGTTCGCAAATTATCGGCCGGTTGTCGGTGCAATTTTCGGTGCCGTCGCGTCGCTTTACATCTCGTCGTCTCGTCGATATTAATTAGCCGGTCGATTCGTTGCTTCATCGCCGGAGAAGAACGGCGGGCAAAGTGCCGGTTTCGCTTTGCCGCCACGAGAACGCCGGTTATTTGAATAGTCAGGGTTCCCCCCTCGCTCGTTCGCTCGCTCGTTCGTTCGCTCGCTCGGTGCCCCGATGCCGCCCCCTCTTGCCCCGTTCTTTTTTGTCGTTCGTGGCGACCGCGTGTAATTTCGTGTCATTTTAGATTTCTTCCCCCGCGGCCAGGTCCCCCTAATGTCATATTAATTGTAGATTCGCGTTCGTCCGCGATTGGCCCGTTTCCTGGCGCAACTCGTGACCGACGCACGAAAGCGCCCAACGGTGCGGGCCTTTCGACCGGTGCGCGGTTTCTCGTACTGTGTAGTTTTTCGTTGCGAAAATACCCGATCGGGTCGATCCGCCCGGCGCGGATATGATGCTGCCGGATTGATTGTACGTTGGTAAATTGGGAAAGCTGAATTTCGTTTCGTTCATGAATATTGATTGCTTTCTTCGCAGATGAATGGATCCTTTTTATTCACGACGTGTCGGGGCGGGGGAATTTGCGGCGGGTGTTTTGCTGGAAATTGCGAGATTAAGGGAGTCGTGTGACGAGCAAATTTTGGCACTGCGAAATAGTCGCCGCGTTGTTCGCGTCGTGTTAGAATCGGCGTCGTGCGCGACATCCCGCAAAGGAAGAAACCCTCGGAGTCGATCATCGGTCGCGACGAAACGCGTCTCTGTCGCATTCTGAGGTCCGTATTAATAGTTGTCGCTTTGATATTTGTCTCGTGTGCCCTCCCAAGTTGAATAAGTGAAAGTGCCGCCAAGTGAATCATTGAAACGGTATTTTACCGATAATCGGGGAGTATTCGTTTAATGTTTAATGAGCACAAGAAAATACATACCGCGTTCAAGTAAACATTACTTGCTTCAAGTATCCCAATTATGATCACTAGTGACTATTGACTGCTTCTCACTGATAATACACCGCTTACACTTTAGAGAATGAGACATTCAGATCTCAATTCAGAGTTAAATCGGAACTCTTTTCGGTCGAATCATACGATACATCTGACGCTACATCCGCGAACGCTGTTCAAACTGAAAGTCTCGCATCTAATCTCTGAATGAAAACCCGAGTATCCATTCGAGAGAAGTTCCAAGTAACAGCTGTTAATACGAACCTGAGAGTGCGTGACTCGATTGCGAGGACTAAAGGGGGAACGAAACGTAGCAATGAAATTACACAATATACAACACCTCCGCGGATATTAAATAATAATTATCACAGTGCAATCAACGTGGGGCGATAATTGCGATCGGAATAAAACACGGGGAACGTAAAACAAAATTCACTTTGTAAGTCGCCGAAGTGTATCGGCAAAATATAAGTGCTCCCTTTCGGAACGGCGGGTCGGATCGTTGTATTCTGCACGGAGGAGTGGAAATGAAATAATGAACACGAACGACGAATGAATAGCAATGAGTCTCTCTCTCTCTCTCTATTTTGCCCGGAGGGATAACCGTTCCGGGGGGGGAGGGGGAGCGCGCGCACAGTTTAGTTTTACTTTCGTTAGTTTCGTTCTGCGCGGCGAGGCTCGCGTCGAGGCCGAATATACTGTTTCGCGGCGAGCCGTCATTCACTGAACGCTCAAATCACAAAGTTCGGTTAACCGCACGATATTTCCTGCTCGCTCCCATTATCTACAAAATCCCGGACGTCCCGTGCTATGTCACTTCCTGTGCTACCTCACGGAATCGGCCGCCGTGTGCGTTCGCGCATCTGATCCCTTCGGCTTCGTTCCTTCGAATCGTCGCGCGAGTCTCCGAGTCTTCCGCTCTCTTCCTCTATCTCCTCGGCTTCTCCGGCTCGAAAAATGGCCGCGATAACGTCGCAACAAATTCCACCACGTGCTACTCGCTCGCCTCTCGCTTGCTCACGTGTATGTACATGTATGTATATCACGGCGTGACTTCTCAGGAACCGTCTCGTTGCACCGGCTGCGCTCGCTTCTTCTACCGATCGCGCCCGCGGTAGCGACTCGTATCACCCTGCACGATTCTCAAGGATGTCCTGCCAGGATTACGCAAGCGCTGTTATCAATCGATCTACGGGACGATTCCGCGCGGGTCGATTCTTATCCGTCGACTGTTAGCGCGATAGCTGCTGAAATTTGAGCGACCTCGTTATCCCGATGTCGCATCGCGATGCTCGTGAACAGGTTCTTCCTCTCTTAACCTTCCCGGTAGCTGCCCGATTCACAAGGACCTTCCAAAGGGAGTCACGTACTCGATATTTCTAGTAAAATGTTTCGTCGAGGCGAGTCGGCTCTTCTTCGTCCGCCATTCACTCGCTCTCGCACCTTAGCATCGTCATCACGAGGAGGTCGCGTCGCTGCTTTCCTAATCCTGCTGCGTGACGCACTCGTCGTCATCCTCCTCCCCCTTCTCCTCTTCATAGTCACAGTGCGACGTTTCGGACACGCCATTGGCGGCACGAGGGACCTCCATGTTCTAGATATCGTGTATGCTCTCCTCGTCGCTATCGGCCCTTATGCTCCGAGGGCTATCCTCCCTTTGCATGGGCGATCTGTCCTGGCTTTGGCTCCTCTCCCGTTGCCGCGCCCGGTTCATACCTTCCCTGCCGTCCACTATTTCCGGGCTGTCTCTGTAGTAGTTATTCAAGTTCGATAGATTCGAACCGGCCGTGGCGAGGGGGCCGAGGGGGTTGCTGGGACCCGGTTGGATCATCGTCGAGGGATAGGCTCGCGCGTCCTTCCTCAGGGGTGACCTGTCGCTGGAGTCCGGAGTCTTGCTTCTCTCCTGCTTCCTCGACCTGTCCATGTTATCCCTTCCCTCCACCAGCTCCGGACTGTCCCTGTAGTAGTTGTTCATGTTGGGGAGGTTCGAGGTCGCCGTGAGGGTGCCGAGGGGATTGCTGGGGCCCGCCTGCATCATCGGCAACTGGTACAATCTCGCGGCCGACTTCCTGGGCGGCGACCTGTCCCTCGATTCCGGACTCTTGCTCCTCTCCCTCTTCCTCGAAGAGTCCCGGCCGTCGGCCATTTCCGGGCTGTCTCTGTAGTAGTTGCTGAGGGAGGATAGGCTGGAGCTCGCCGTCAAAGAACCCAAAGGGTTGCTCGGCCCCGCTAAGATCATCGTGGGCGGGTACAGACGGTAGGGAAGCGGCTTCTGCAGGGTCGCCGCCGCCGAGGCCTGCTGGTAGAAGAATCCGTTCGTGGGTAACGTATGCGCGCCGGGGTACTGCCAGTAGCGCCCGGCGGCGGGGTGCGCAGGTATGGTCGCCGCGCCGCTCCCGTACAGCTGCTGGAACGCCGCCACGGCGAAGTTGTTCTCGGCCATGATCTCGAAGCCCACGATCGTCTGCCGCTTCCATTTCGTTCTGAAAGTACAAGAAAATCGGCCGGGTGAACAACCGCGACTCTGCTCCCGCCGCATTTATTCGCGCGGAGGCATCGGAAGTTATCTCAATATATATTTCGTGGTGAATTGATATTCAACGTGTATGAACGTTGAAATAACATATTTTCTACTTCAACATATTAACCTCGTATTAAATTAACACCAAAATTCGTGTGGACCGCCTGAGACGTGCGAAACGCGTCGAATTTAACACAAAACTTTGTACCACGTATACTGGAAAAAGAACTTGGTGATAAGTACGAAAATTTGGTGAATACTTGCCGACCAAATATTCGATAACGGCAAGCAAATAATTTAGTTTCCTATACCGTACATACAACACCGTAGTTCCGTACATTGTGTATTTAGTATATGAAACTAAATTACTTAGTGTGCGGCAATCAAATGTTAGGTCGGCAAATATTCACCAGATTTTAGTACTTATTATCCAAATCCTTCTTCCAGCGTACAGTTTCACATATCCGCCGAAATTGTACGAACATTGAGAAACGGCCGGCGTACTTTCGCTCGTCGATCGAGAGAGATCGTTATTCTCGCACTCAGCGCGATATCGCCGAAATGGATCTGAGCGCGGCAACTGCCGATGTCAAAACAGGGGAGGAGGGAGGCGGTGCGAACGGCGATATCGCGATACGGGCTTGATCACCGGAAGTACGTGCGAGCATAACGTAGTTCCACGGTAGTTTTCCAGAATCTAACGGCGAACGATAAGATCCGTTCCAAGTATTCCGTTCGTTCTTAACGCGGCGTATGCCGCGGCCGCAAGAATCGACTGGGCTTTCGAGGCCACCCGAAGCAATCACGAGCTTTCTGCAATTTCTCCCCGGGACCGGCCCCTTCCCGCCCTCGCGCCCTACCCCTCTTTACCCTCCTCACGTATGTAAATCTCGATCTGGGACAATTACGCTAAAACGGGGTGGCGTGCCGCCAAGTGGTTACGTTGGCCACACTACCGGGAGCTTATTATACTAACAAATAGCCCGTGGAGTTTCAGTGCCTAATCATCGCGTATCATGGCACGCACACACCTACACGTACACACGTGAAACACGCGCGTACCACACGGCATACACACGCGCACACAAACACACACATACATACGTATGTATGGTCGCGCCGCACCTGCGAACGTAAAAGCGCCCTTAGACGCGCGCGAGACAGAGATATATCAACAGGCCGTGGTCGGGGGTTGATACCGTGTAACGGGGGCGAAACGAACGCGATGGAACACGAAGGGAGAGACACAAGGCGAAATTCCCTGCCGAAGGCCGTCGCATTAACCGAACGTTACTGCTCGTAATGCCGCGAATTATACCGCGAGAATCACGATACTTTCCGCAAAAGCAAGACGCGAATTATTTTTCGTCGGCTGACGCTGTTCTCTTTTTCTCTCTCCCTCTCTCTCTCTCTCTCTCTTTCTCTCCATCTGCGCAATGGGCAAGACTGCGCGAACGAAATCTTTGAATGGCGTGTGTCGGACGTTTGATCGGTATACTAAGGCGAAAGTGTAACATTTGACGCGAAAAATGGGGCGAATAAGGGAAAATATCATGCGTGCGTACCTGAAATTTTGATGCTACTCTGACGCTCTTAAGGACGCTCTTAAGCTTACGTCTACTTAACACGTTCCGTGCCACGGCAATTTTTGAAGATTTTCCATTCAGGCCGCGTGGGGCGTATACGACCCACACTTTAAAGATTTAAAAAAGTCATAAACGCTGTATACGTGATGTGAAGTTGTCTATATTTGACTCTACAATAAATTTTTTAAGAATTCTTTGTTTTTCAATGAGAATTGCAAATGGCCTGAACGGAAAGTGCAGCGGTGGTCGCCCCACATGGCACGGAACGTGTTAAACGGCCTATAAATTAATAAAAATCTACTTTTACGGTACTGACACTTTACAATTTCTTTCTTGAATTTTTTGATTCTACAGAGTGTATTTTAATGCTACTTTCAATAATCTATTTTGACGCTAAAACGGCGAAAACGAGAATTCAAAACACTATCCAAGTAAAAAAGTAGGGGTTATATTATATTATTAGATTTGAAATTGAAAGTATTTTGCTATCTCAGTCCCTACTACGTCGTAAAATTAAAAGTTTACCATAGGACCAAAATTTCGACTCGGCCGCACGGGGAGAAGAACGTTTATTTGAGCGGGATTACCGATTGCGAATTAGTTTTTTTTATAAATATTAGCTCGCGAAATTTCATGAAAGAAACAGGAATCGAAAGCGCCGGGGCGGAATTGAAATAACGAGATTTATATTCGCTGGAAAAATTAGAGGCGCGGAAATTACGCTTGTAAATTACGTTTCATTGGTTTATGCATATTTCGAGTTTGCAGCGAAAAACTGTGCGCATTTCTAAAGGAGGACGCGCACGTACTGCATTATGCTTTAAAAATGCTAGGGAATAATAATGCTTTTAGGACGCTTTTCACGAAGTTTCACGGGTGAAAAGCGTCCCGCGGAAGTTGCCCGAGATTCGCCGGCGAGATTCGCGAAAACGTCGGCAGGGGAGAGAGAGAACGCAGAAATTGCAAGAGAAGTGCCGACGATTCCGCGCCGGCACGAATTACCGAACTCGTAACCTTCCACATAATATCGGAAACGTTATGAACTTTTTGATAAACACGATAGGAGTGAGCGCGTACTCACGCGATTAGGGGGACCAGCCCTTCGCCAGAGAAATATATTAAAGTGCGCCGCGCGTCGAGCGGCTTAATACGAAATACGGCGGATAAGACAGAGAAAAATGTACGTAAAGAGAAAACGACTGTGAAGGGCTATTATATTACATGAGCCAACCTGCCATAACGTTCATGAATAATATCAAGAAAATCACAACCCTTCGTGGCGGCGAGGCGTGAATTACATCCGACGTTCTTACTCGATAAGTGCGACTACTTTTTGCCACCCCCGTTAGTGCCGCGCTTTGAAAAAAAAAATGGTATGTACATACGTATATGTCAGCCTCGCCACTCGGCCGGCTCGTGACTAATTCAGCTGTAATTACGATATACAAATGCGTTATCGCGTATGCGCGCGAAACAAGACTGAACGTTGATCGAACGGTCTCTCTGGGCGTGCAGTTCCGTCTAAATTCTTCGATCCACATCGAGATATCGACAGGGTAGTCGATGTGGAATTAATTAATGTGTCAATAGCATGACCGCTCGTAGAGAAAATTTAGTCGCCGCTAATTTAGAAGCGCGGCGAAACAGCATTTCCGATAATCTTTACGAGCCATCTATTATTATCGATGAGATTTTATTATTACATATAGCATCTATCATATATTTTAGTGTTATATAGCATTTATACAAATCGAATGCCATCGTCGAGGAATTATGTAGCGTGTTCGGGATCCTCCAGCTTTTATTCGCGACGATAAATTAAACGGTCTCGCAACTTTATCTCGATAAAAATTCGGCGATTCGCGTGCGCGCGCGCGTACGTTAACGAAATTCGGGCGATAATTAACGAGCATGGCCCGGCGCGTACATTTGTTATATTTTTTCGGCTAAAACTGCGACCGCAATAAAAAAAAAGAGGTTATACCTTCGAAACGCGGCCGCGAACAGGGTAACAGCCGCGGAGGGTGGAGAGGGGTGCACTTCGCGGTCGGAGTAATTAATAATCAAGAGATCCGCGCCTGGCAAGGCACAAAGCGGCTCTAACGGATATGCAGCTCGCACGGAAAATTCGACAATTAATATATTTCGTGGGGTGCGAGCCGGCCCTCTCTCCCCCTTACCCCTCACCTCTCTCTCTCTCTCTCTCGCTCTTTCTCTCTTATTCTCTCGTGATTTTGTGCTGATGTATAGTCGAGAAAATGTGGGCCACAATTTCTCTCTCTCTCTCTCTCTCTCTCGCTCTCTTTTTTCCTCCCTCCTCTCCTCTCTCGATATGGCCCTGCTCGCCCTTTTGTGACGGGCCGCGATAGGGGAGGTCGCAGTAAAATCGTTCATGAATTTTAAACAGGCACCTCTGAATCGAGCCACGATCATTTCTCATTTTTCTGCCGGCATGTCGGAGGCGAAAGAAGGACGAGCGTGTCCGAGCACCCCGGAGAACGAGAGGGAAGGAGAACGAGGGAGAACGAGGGAGAGTGACGGTGACAGACAGCACCGAGAACCGCTCGTGCGATTATATGATGAGTAATGTTTTTTAATTCCCCCACTTTTCGGCCGGGGTTGGCCGGTGATTTTCGAGTGCAGCCACTCTAAAACACCCTTAATTGCCCGTTGGCTTTTTATAGTCGTCGACTAGGACTTAGGGGGCCGGAAGTAACGGGGGGAGGAGTTCTCGGAAGGGGGAGAGATGAGAAGGAAGAAGAGGAAGAGAGAGAGAGAGAGAGAAAGAGAGAGAAGAGAGAGAGAGAGAGTCATTGATTTATCGCTTCGAAGGTGTTCGAGGGGTTGCTTGATCTCGCTCGAATAAAACGAAAGGAGAGCGGGGTTGAAGAGTGGCGAAGAAAGTGTAACGATCGCTTCCATCGCGCTTCCATCCTAATGATCGCGCAGCTCTCCGGCTCGCGGACGTGGTGGAAAAAAAGTCCCCGTCCTTCCTTCCTTCCTTCCGGCGAGAGCCTCCTGAAAGAATCGATCGCACCGCTGCGAGCGATGCCGGCCCCGTCGCCGTCCTCGTTGTCGGAGTGTCAGAGTGACGTGTTGCTTAGAAATCTTAGGGTGACTTACGCGACACCCTTCGCACGACAGGAGGCGTTCAGCACGTCAGTGTTCTACGGACCGTCCAATCGACTCGGAAATTACCGTCGCGGTATTAGAGGCTCGCGAATCACTACCCTTTTCGCGTTTCTCGTTCCTTTCGTTTCTTTCTTATCCAGTCTAGAATTACTTGTAGAAATCACCTTCCTCATTAAGTCAGACGTTGGGAATTTTAGAGTAGAAACCGGAGATTTTCTCAGGGCAGAAGGGATTAGCAAGGAAGTGAACAAATCCCAAACGGATTAGCAGTGTGTGGGAAGTCCAAATTCCAGTCGACGAAATGTAGACTCGACGCTTAGGATATTGGTGAGCGACAAACACGCCTTGCCAAGGACGAATGTCAGATAAGTGCAACTGGTACAACCAGAGGCGAAAACCTGCGTCAGTAAGAAGACGAGGGCGAAGACTGAGGGGAGAGTTAATGCATTTATAATGGTCGGGTCTGCCTGGCTTTTGCGGTTACACGACCGTGCGATACTAATGCAGCGGAGCTACCGGGTCGTTTTGCGATAATAATGGCGACAGAGAGTCGAAAGGGCGACGTTTTCAAATTATTATCTGCTTCAATGATTACGAGACACATGTTTCATATGTTCCGCTGCTGTGCCCGTGTTCATATGTGCCCCCTGCTTCGTTGCGAGTACCCCGGAGCCCGTTAACTTCGCCCAAAATCCCACCGACAGTCGAGAAAAGATAGGGGTTGTGCGACACGTGACGTGACTATCGCTCAAATTACGTGATAACTGATACACACGCGCGGTGTGTTCTGACGGTCGTTCTCACTGCATGAATTTTGCAAGACATTTGTATAATAATAAAAATAAACACGACGGTGGTTATCATCGCCTCCATCTCGAGGCGTTTTCGCCTGTATCCGAGGCCTCTTAGCCTTCACTTGTGCCGTGCGTATTTAAAAACTCGATCGAAATCTTGACAAATAGTTGAGCATTTTTCTCCGTAAGGTTAAACCCTCGCATCGAGATGCGGGCGATTAAAGTTTAATCCCGCCAGTCCTCCGCTTTCTCCGCCTTTTTCTCCTGTCGAAGCGCCGAACATAAGCCGCACGCGGAACATAAGCCCGATAAAAAGCGCGAGGCGTGACAAATTACCGCTTTCCAGAGAATTCCGCGAAATTGCCGAAAAAGACGCGACCTAATTTCGCGAGCCGGAAGCTCCGGCGGTCGACGACGAGTCCCTCGAGCGGGCGTTAATTAACCGCGGCCGCTTCGGCGCGCCAACGTCCTGCGGGAGTAAAAAGAGTTAATCAGGTGGTTATATCCAGACGGAAGGGGAGGGGGCCGACAAATGCGCATGCAAATACATCGTTACCGGGCATGCCCGGCCGTTATCGCGCGCCACCCGATTAGCCCCGTTTTTCTAGCTATTTCGTGAAATTCCGCGGCGACCCGGCGGCACGGAATCGCGCACGAAATCGCGCCGGTGCCGTGACGCAAGTCGCGCGATCGAAACGAGCGCATTCGACATAAGTATCCGCGAAATCAAGGCGACCCGTTATGAAGCGGTTTACCGGAGGCGTGGGAAGCCCGCGCGCGCTGTTCTTCCGGCGCGCCGTCGCCGCCGCCGCATAAGAAGAGAGTCTCCCCGAGAAAGAGAGAAGCGAATTCTCACGATCGTAACGTGTGTAACGTACTGACGATGTCGTCATGTCGCGACAACACGGCGTCAGGACGGCAGGTTATCGATGCCGGGAAGATTTTCATGCGCGTTTCTCTCGCGTTTCTCTCCCGAAGTTTGTCGCGAAGAGTCGCGTAAAGGTTGATTCGCATGCATACGTTGAAATATTCATCAATAATTTGGTATCAAGGTGGATATACATTGAGGAAACGAACAGTGATCGTATTTCCGTCTAGCACGTGAATTTTCTTTGATAAACCACTCTATGAACCAATCGGCTCGAAATGTTTCGTCCGAATACGTTGTGGCGTACACATTTTCCAAATTGTAACAAAAGCAAAAGTTTGCGTTCGCTGCTCGTTCCTTGTTCGCCCGGTGTAAATCCAATTTTAAACGGTGAGAAACGTATTGCGCTTGTGTTAAAATCGGCCCTTGTTCACATTTCTGTCTCAAGTTAAAAATATTCGATATACTCGTGTATTAATTTAACATATTGCGTTTATGTTTTAACATGTTATGTTTATCTCAACATTTTATGTTGTGTCGATATTCAACATGTGTAGACGTTAAAATAATATATTTTATACTTCAGTGTCGACTGACGTATTAATCTTGTATTAATTTTTGACATAATATTTGCGTTACCTTTCAATATATTCCTTGCGTTGAATTAACACCAGAATTGAATGGACCGTTTGGGACGTGTGAAATGTGTTGAATTTAACTTAAAATATTTTATTATGCAGAGTGACGGATGTTGCGAATGTTCCAATACAAAAGCATCGAGGAATGCTTTGACGAAGGATTTACAAGCTCCTTATTTGACAGACCGCCCGATTTGAAATTTCAGTCCTACATCAAGCCTAGTTTAGTTCTACGTTAAATCTTTAAAAGTCCTCTATTGTATTCCTCTGATGCTACAAACTTATTTCCGTCTTTTCCACTCGAGGACTTAATGGAAAATGTAAAATTTCACCTCGGGTGACAGTGAGAAACGATCTTAATTACGAGTGACGTCGAATAAATACGCGATATCTGTCGATAGTAAATTTGTCCCTCGGGATCTCTCGCGTCGATCAAAGCCCCAAAAAGCCCGAAAGCCCATTCACACACGTTGACAGGACGACAGGAGCGTCGGGATCGTTCACGACGCCGTCGATCGCGCGTGTATTAGCGAGAACGCGAGACCCGCGGATGCGTTCCCGTCGTCGCGACATTTATCGCTCGCGTATCGCTATTAATCTCGCGCGCACCTCGTCGGCCGGGCGTAAAGCGCGAATAATTTTTATTTATCGTCCAGTTCGCGCAGTTGGCGGGAGTTATCGCGCGGGAATACACGCGCCCGCTCGCTCGCGGCCGGCGGTCATTAGTCATTTTTTTCCGCGGCGCATTTCGGCGCCGTTATCCCCGTTATAGATAATCCCACATTTGCATTCTCCGCGGCGCGCGAACGGAGTTATCGTTTCTAGCTAGGAGCGCCCGCGCGCAGCAAAATACCGTACCGCCGCGCGTTTACGGTGTAATGCCTGATGGCATGTAACGAGCGCAAAACCGTGTGAAGGATTCAACCTTAGCATCCCTCCAACGATCGAGTCCACGTGCAGTTTCCACGGTGCGTGGAGCTTCGTTTCGTTTCTAAATTGCGTGCACCGGTCTCCGAGGGCGTTTCACGATGCCGCGCGAATCTCTCTCTCTCTCTTTTTCCGCGGGATCTAAGAGGCACGTCGCCAACCTAATTTCTTTCGCGCGTTTGAAAAGAGCATTAGCGGTCGCGCTCGTGCTCGGCGAATAAATCATCGTTGCTCAAGAAAGAGAGAGAGGGAGACGCGCGTTACGTGCGATACGATATAATTTTAAGTCTCTCAAACGAGTCACCTTTTATTTCTCATCAGCCTGAACGCAGTCACGCGCTCGGTCGTTACACGGTGAAAACGGCGCGAGCGATGAAGATACGTCATCGTGCGCGGCTTTATTCGAAAGTGACGGCACACGCTCCGTATAAACACATTAGATGCAAACTCTCTCGTTGGCCGGTGTCATTAGCGTCTTATCGTTTTTACACTTCGAAGCGTAGGCTTCGTGCGTCGTTTTTCGTTACCCGTCTCTGTCCGGTAATTTCGTGAGTCGAATTACAGAATAGCGCGTAAAAGCGCGAGAGAGCGACGACGGGAGGAGAGCGGCGCGCGGTAGCGGCTTGGAGAGAAAAAGAAAAACGCACTGGTCGAGCCGGAGAGCATCATGAAGCGCTACCGCATAATACTCTAGAATTACGAGTCACGTCCCGAGGGCACAGGTTCCTCGCTCTCCCCTCGCACGCACAGCGAAACGCGCAAAAATTGGGACAGCGTGCGCGCGGGTGTCGTGAGCGCAACAAGGCGGACTAGGTGACGTAACATAAATGTCTAACTAACTGAAATCACGCATTTTTCCTCGACCTCACCTGGCAGACCCTCTCCCTCGGAATCGCCGCGTCCCAGAAAGATCCTTTCGCGTGGCTCGAAGTTACCGGCGAGGTTCCAATTTCGGCTTCACTCAACTTCGTTGAAACCGTTACACGGACACAATGCCGGAAGGCATTGCGCGGTATTAGCCTTATGCCGGTATTCGTAGTCGGATCTTACGTTTAAGGCCACCTTAAATTCATCTGTAGATATTATGCGGCTCACTTGATTGGCTACGAAACATCTGAAGATGAATTTGAATGAGGACGGCCTTGAATGTAAAATTTGACTATGAATATCAGCATTAGTTTTTACATATGAGAAAGATCGACTTTTTGAAAAAGGGAATTAAGATCGGTTCTCGCGGAAAGGGAGACGCCTCCTCGCATGTGTCTCTCATTAGTCAAATCAACTGTTTGATTGCAAACAGGGTCACATTAACCCTATGCGATTTCCTAAGTTCCGTATCTGAAAAATTGTAAAAGGTAAGGAGGTAAGAAGTTGATAAAATTCTAGAATAAAAATTCTTCTACTTTAATGTTTGACCGTGCATTCGTAGAAAATCAAGTTTTAAGTTACTGCAAAAAATTCGAATTTATATCAAGAATCTCGCGAAAGGCAGTATTTTATTTAAAAAATCGTAATTTCTTAATTTTTTTTATTTTTTTTTATTTTAATCTGCAACTGTAAGGCAGGTTGATAGTTCTTTTAAAAATATGACTCTATTGTGCGTTCGAAAAACATATCTTTTCGGACCACTGAAAAGAGAATATTTTTACGTGTCGAAAATAAGTGTTTTTATGGGAAAAAATGCTTTTGTTCAAGTATCAAAAAATAAAAAATTCGTGAAGGTGTCAAAAATAATTTATTTTTCATTTACAAAATAGTAATAAGCATTGTTAAAAAAAATCAATTATTTAGGATCGCGTTTTGCGTTCGCGTAAGTTATACACCATCTGACCCCAATATAACACCATTATTTATTATTTTCCGAAAGAAAAAAAAAACGCGTAATCACACAATACTTACGTTTACACATCAATTTTCAGCAAAACATTGTCGCTTCAATTGTGGCATCAAATTATCTACCAACTGCAACATTATAAGTCTAACCCTGCGTCAAGTTTTTTTTATTTAGTGTCTGGTCTATTAACCAAGTGCTAATGAAAGAAAAATCGCTTCGAGAAGCAGGGGGAAATAATGGGAGAATTATTATATCTATGAGATACATTGCGGCCATTCACAGGTGAAAAATATTACGACTAACGGAGGATTGAACACGCACACCGAGTGTTTATTAAGATACCGTAAACAATCGAGGAAACAAGGACACGCGGAAGGTGTTAAAGTAACGAGTTAAGGTCGCACTTGTCGCTAATCACGCGAGGCGGCCGCGATATCCGCTGCTGATCCGCCGCGGATGCATAAGTCACGCGCCCGTGCGCATAAATCTCGACGTGCATTACGAATGGCATAAACGCGCGGTTCTCGTGGTGTTTCATTAAAATGCACTTTCTGTGCGCTAAGCACGCCGACGCTGAAGATCGAAAGAAGCGCGCGCGCGCGAGCGGGTGAGCGCTTCTTACCGTAGAATGCACACACACACACACACACGCGCGCGCGCATACACACGTGCTCGCATACGCAGCATGCTGCTTGCGTGGCTCGCTTATGGCCGAGCACGTAATTAGCCGATAAGTAGGAACGATTTGCCGGGAGTAACGTAACGAGTCCTAATGGCTTCTAAACAACTAAACGACCGGCCCCGCGTATGTTGTGCAGCGTACGCCGCGGAAAAGCGAAGAGCGTATCGCTTATCGCTGGAAAACCGCCTACGGTCGGACCTCCTCGCAATCTCCGTGCGTTTAACTTCCCGGCGGCGGCGATTTCACGGAAAGTTTCGTGCGGAAAGGCATCGTACGGCCGATCGCCGGTACCGTGCGTGCGTGCGTGTGCACTCTACCTGCGTGCAGGATACGTGCGTGCGGATGACATAGCTGCGTGTGAGTGTCGCGCGATCGCACGGGTGACTCACTGTGCGTCGGGAGTAATTTACGTGCGCCCGTGTTGGTAAACCACCCGATGAATGAGACGTCCGTAGAGGAAAATGGGAAGAACGTCGGTGTACGCGTCTGTGCGCGAGAACCGTTCATTACCGTTCGGTAGTCTCGAAGATAATAATTCTCGTTTTTGCTGATAAATCGATTTTTTCACGGTTTAACGGGACCGACTTCTCAAAGATGCAGCCGATATTCTCACGGGAGAGGCGAAGAGCGCGTTACATCTCGCGCGTCCGTCGGACGGATGGACGGTCGCCCGAGTGATTCATCGCCGCGCGTAATTAACGCGCGATTGATGGCGACGGCTGATCAACGATTAAATAAGACACGTCCGTAAGGAGGAATAGAAATAAGGCGGCGGGAGAGAGGAACGATCGTTAGATAAATCCACACGTTTCTTTCCGTGGAAACCGCTCGTAATCGCAGTTAATCATGACGTCTGCGAATTATTCTTTGTTAATGGAGCACACGCCATTTCGACTCGCTTCCTTTCTTACGATGACGAAGTGCTCGTGACCGAACGATTTCTTTGTCGTTCGAGGCGCGTTATAAAATGTTCAAACGAACTCCTGAATCTTCGGTCTACGAACTTGAACGGATCATTGGGAATCTTCAGTTTGAAGATTCAGATTCACTGTTGAATTCCCAGTGCGGAAGTTTGAACGAATTTTCTCCGAAAGGTCATCCAAGGGGGTGATGACGTTCGCGAGCGGATAAATAACGAGCGGCGATGTAGAGTCGAGTGACTGTTTGACCGGATATCAGATTAGGAGGTTAATAAACGGGGTTATATTTTTTATGTTACTATAATTAAGAGCGCGCGCATAGCGTGTGTGGGTACTTGTAAAATGTTAATATTTAAAGAAGCCCGAGAGTTGAACGAAACGTAGAAGAAAACCTATAATATATATGGCAAATCGGGCCTGACTCCAACTAGATCTCGAAAGATTTCCTATGTGAGAGATCCAGCGCAAAGCTCGGCACGAAAACGGCGCATTTCCGGCGGCGGGATGAACTCAACGTTCCCGGATGAGATCACCAGCTGTTGGCTCGCTGAGATGCGTCTCTTGTTTTCGGCGAGCGTTTAGCCAAGAAGAAGGAAAAAGAGACCGAGCTCCGTCGTCGTGGCGCCCGAGGTGTGGCCGGCGCCTCCGCGAAGAAGCGCCGAGTCACACTGCATCGGGGCGGTGCGGACGAGCAACAAAACTTTAAGCGGGCACTTAAGAAGCCGGCCGTCAGGAGCGTCACTAATTTTCCCGGCTTTTTGCCGCTCTCGCGCTCTCCTCTCTCGCGGGCTCTCCCGTCTCCTCCGTTCTCCGCTCCGCTCCGCTCGCCTCGCGCGGCGATACGGTCGCGGCGCACGCGTGCCTCCGCGCCGTTCCTCGCCGTCGCTTTTCTCACTTTCGTCCCGATGAAGCGCGCGGCCGAATGTCAACATGGCGGAAATTAATTAGCGCGACCGGCCACGCCGAGCGCGTCGGGGCTTTTGCGGATTTTCGAGGTATCGCGCGAAACCGAGTACTCGGGGAACGAAACGTGCGTCACGCCTATTCCTGCGGCACCGTTACGTGATACTTTGTAATGCCCGATAGTGCACGCGGAAAAACGCATACTGTACTCAAGTAAATGTTACTTGTTTCAAGTGTTTCGTAAGTTTATATGCTCGCGAATATATTATAAGTTCAATCGTAAGCATCGAATTTCTTCCAAATATATTCCGCATCCTCGTAAGTTCGGTGTTTCAATTAAGAATATTATAAATTAAAGCAAACTTCGGTGTGATTACTCTAATTAAATTACCGGTAATTAACCGAAGTTAATTTTTCTTTCCCGCAAAGTTTCTAATATTCTTGGGAAGAGAATCGATTCTTTTTTACGCAGTGCGCGATAATGAGTTTTCTTGACATTTGTGATGAGTATATATGCCTTAAAATTATTTTGTACCAAAAAATATTCTTTCTTGAACATAACTATTATTCGAAAGGAGGAAACTGAATAATCGCCTTTTTTAGCGGTAAATTGATATTCTTCTCTGTGCGCTCGTCATAATATTTAGTGTTGATTAGCGGTCTATATGGCACTCGGTCGAGTCATCGGCTGGCCTTTCCTTGGCATAATTCAAAGATCTCAAGCGGAAATTGCTTATACTGCGGTTAAATATTACAATCTGCTTCCTTCTAGCATTTGTGCTGCATTCTCTCTCCATGCTCTTCGCTTCATTGCTAGCGACTATATTCGACTTAATCTTGATTAACCAGTTCTTTCCAAGTAAGACATTATAAACAGCTTTAATGTTGATGCCTCGCCTTTCGATCACTCTTAGCTAACTTTATCTTACTCCTTTGTATCTCTAACTATGTGGCGTTGCTCAATAAAGCTAGTATTATTATTATTATATGAGTCCTCTTATACACACAAGGTGTCCTAGATTAACACAGACAAAGCTCTTGAGGACGTGGAACAGATTGAGGTGAACAAAAAAGTCCCATACCGTTTTTGCGATATTCGTAATAGTTAATGAGGAATTAATTAATCTACGTGGGATAATGAGCGCACAGAAGGCAGTATGCCGGACTCTGTGTGAAAAAATGGCGAATTTTTTCAGATCCTCCTAGTAGATGAGCATGAACTAATTTCCGGAGTGATTCCTCATTAATTACGGCGAATATCGCATGACGGTATAGGATTTCTCAGTTCATTTCGGTATATTCTACGTCCTCGCGAGCTTCGTCTGTGTTGATTCGAGACACCCTGTATAAGCAGCTTGTCCAGCCCGTCACTCGAGTTCGCGTCGCCCGCGACTGTTAATAATATTCGTTCGCTCGATTGGCCGGGCCAAAAGTCCGTGATAAAAACACTTCGGGTCGCGAAGGAGCACGCTCCATTCCGCGTGCGCGCGCGAATGAAACATCGTTGTCCCGGGCACGCACACGTTTTCAATTCGACACGCACGAGCTAACGGGCAAACGTCGGCTTCGTTGTTTCTCGATCGGCGAGCGACAGCGAGCGTAACGCGAGCTAGAATAACGAGCTGTCTATAACAGTAATTCGCGCGCAGCGCAAAGTATTCTGTATCAAAAGCGACTCTTAATCACCGTAGTCCATTACGTCGATTCGACATAATGAGCGAGCAAACTGCCGACTGTAGAAATAAATAGCCGTAACGATTACACGCGCTCGCAGTTGCGATACGGCGAAAGGGGGAGGCCCACTCGCCGTCGTGATATGGGAAACGAGCAGCGTCTCTTTGAGAATAAAAAGACAAGAGAAGAAAAAAACGAGCCGTGGTCTCTCTCTTTCTCTCGCGGCGGCACGCAATTACGCTTGAAAAATTGAACGGCCACCGAAATGCAGGTAGTCTTTCACGATCGGAGCGCCGTAACGCTTGGCAGCCCCGCTGCCTGTCATTACGCCATTCGCTCCACCGGTAATTGACAGTCTAATGACACAGTCTAGAGTCCGGCGCTCGCCTCGCCTCGCGTCTCGCCTTTTCGTACATCGTACATCACGATCTACGAAGATCCTCATTAACGATTCACCTTCTTTGTGCGCGATCGGCCGCTTGTCTAAACTAAACGGCCGCCCGGAGAAGTCGCGAAGTCATGACTTGTGGGTGTTCCCTGCTAATCACCGTACCGTTCGGCACGGCGAGAGAAACAAGAGGGTATTGATAATTAGTGGAATTAATTTGGCCGGCTGACCGACCGGCCGGCGGATGCCGCCGCGAAAGTCGAATGTGCGCGAGAAATTTTATCCGGGCTCTCTCGTGGTGAGAGAGTATCCGTTCTCTTGAGTCGAATCAGTGAAAACGTCACTAATTGAATCAGTGGGACGGTGTTCTACTGATAATCAGTGAGTATTTTCGCCGGTGAAAGATTTACTATTTACAAATCACTGTTACGCGTCTCGTAGCGGAAATATATATGTACGTATCGTGCGCTCAATCATATGGCGTAGTTTGTACGGCAGCGAACTCAAGAGTTCGAGATTTCGAGTTCGCGTCTCATCAGGATTCAAGTGCGTCGATCAATTAAACATAATTAAACATATTTCAGGCAAAATCATTGAGAATTATTAAAAGTGGCATCAAAATAACGAAACAGAAGTAATAAGTAATATCTTATTTCATTGTTTCTGCAGTTAGATTTCTCCGATGGAATTGCCGCTAATAACAGGCTTTTGCAACGAAATTTTACTGATTCACAGTGCTATATTTATAACTATGATTACTAGTGACTCTTGACTGATTACACTTTAGAGAGCAAGACGTAGAGTGCGTAAGTAAACCGAGAGAGGCTGTGAAATTTCTAGAATTAGAAAAATAATCGGCAAAGTAGCGATTTCTTTGCGGCGTACCCTCGTTAGCGGGATATTCGAAGAAGAAGTTTCGAATCTCGTGGCGATATTTCTTGCTAATTTATCACCGTGCAAATAAAATAGCGAGGATAATCTCGTATCACTACGTTGTGTGAGAATCTCAAATGATACGAAGACGTCCAAAGCGGGAGAGTTAGAACTTTCTACGGCATTAGACTCAGACGGAGCGTGTCGAGGCGAATTCCTTGAACTGTTTGCGGTGTGTGTATGTGTGTCTTTAATTTTTCTCGGTAAACTTTTGGTACGGGATACATGGGCCGAGCGACGAGTTCGATGATTGGAAAGAGGTGCGCGGCGTGTAAAAATCACGGAACTGCAGGCGATCACTGGATGACTTTGTGAAATCGCGCTTACAAAGGACGCCGCGGAAGATTGTGAAACCGATTCTAACCGCCTAGTTTTACTTTCGTAAGCGAGCCGGTCGACGTATCTGAATCAAGTGGTGTGGCGAACTAACACAGCAGAAGTGCTCTAATTCGATTCGGGTTCGTTTCATGTAATCCCCCTTCTAATATCGATGTAATTTCTTCGATCTAATTTCGATATCTCCAGATGAATTCGAAAGAAGATTTAAAAAAAAAATCGAAGTTAAAATCTTCATTCGATTATATGAGACATCTCAAAACTGTCGGAGGACATCTTCATTCCGGCGCACTCTGGAGCTTAATTAGATTCGAGAACCTTTACGCGAATCGAGGTTATTATATCTTTCGAGCTATGAACAATCATAACTGACCAGTGATATTTCATAGATTCCGCGTGTTCAGAACCGTGTAACTACGCAAACGCACGTAACGATCCGTCATCTGTTATTTATTTCCGCGCTTCAGCTGATATCGGTTTTAACAACCCAGCTGATTTTATATTTCGCTGTCTGTAAGTACTACGTACGCTATAGCAATCAGCTGACACGATGATTACTGGTAATAAGCCTTAACTATTACGCACGGATTACCTGATCCTTTGATTTCATACCAAATTAGATGCTTGATGAATTACTCGTAGAGAAAATCGTTACATTTAATGTTCAGTTGAAGAATAAAGTTTATCTTCTTGCAACATGAGAAATCACTCTTGGAATTTTCGTGTCAAAATTTTCGAATCTAATTTAATTTGTAGGACTTCGCGACATCGAGGAATATCATCGTGCAATGATCTTTTAGAATTTCAATACTCGCGAAGTGTCGCATTGATTTCCAATGAGAAAAGTAACAATTAACATTAGTTAATTGCTATAGCAATTTTCAACGATCAGTATTATAATTTTGCTGTGCCTTATTAATGTACGCATGAAGCGTAACTAATTGTATCTGACGGATTGAATATATTAAAAATAACTACTAGCTAACAAATGTACACAGAGACAAATATTATTGTACTGTGAAGAATAGCAATTATTCAATTTATTTTTCCTCTTTTAAGTAACAATTATCTTGAACAAAAATTTTGTTCTTCTTGATAGTAGTATTAAAATATATTAATCACAAACATTAGAAAAGATTGTTATCATTTACTCAAAAGAATTTGTTCTCTTTTCAAGAATATTGTAAACTTTATCGAAGAAAATTCGGTTAATTTAAATATAAGTAAACTGAAGTTTCAGTTTTAGTGTTTTAATTTAATATTCTTGATTGAAATACGAAATTTACCAGGACTCAGAATATATTTTGAATAAATCTGATTCTCATGATGTACTTACGATATATTTGCGGATATATAAACTTACAAAAAACATTTAAAACAAATAATATTTATTTGAGTGTAATATGTATTTTTCTGTTTGTACGCGTTAGGAAAAATAAATGTATTTGTCATAACTTTGTTTATTCAAACTTGAGCTTAAAATTTGGAAAAATCCGTGAAAATCAACGTGTTGGCGTGTTAACAGCTCCGTTATCACAATTCAACTCGCAAAATATATTCACGCGTTGCGCCGATCTGTGTGCCGTTTTCTTCGGCTTATTAAAGTGTCGACGAAGACAATATTCTTAAGACCGAGTCTCAAAACCGGTAACGGAGGCGCATGACTCTCGAGATATTTACTCGGGTTTTGACCAACGATCCTCGCGTTTAACCACGTAAACAACGCCTTTGTTGCCCGCCGCGATTTCCATTTACGGATTCGACACGCGCCGGCACAAAGGAACGCGCCGCCATGCTTCCGAGACAGGGGATCGTGATGAGAGGCTTTCTATCCGATATTCACAATGTAACGCGAGCATCGAGAGGACGATCGATCGTTCATGGTCCCACCTTTGTCTCTTTAGAGTTTCAGACTTTTAACGGCTATTCAAGCTTTTTATATGCAGCCTCATCATGTAGTCAATCGTGCTGAAGGGGGGGGGGGTGAAGATACTTCTATATAGTAATTATCTTTCAATAAAAATCTCTTCAGAATTTTAATAAGAAACTCTGCGCCGAAAAATTCAAACGATATAAATTCGTGGAAACTTTCGTCGACTCTTTCGAGAGGAAAAATAAAGATTTCCCTTGACAAACATTATTTTACGTGTGCACAATCATATGCATACATTAATTTTCAGTGTTTAATTAGATAATGGGAAAATTACGAATATTACATTCGCATATTTCGTCTGTGACTGTGTTAATTCCGGGCTAAACCCGAACGAATTTTTAGACACACAAGAAGCTACCGTCGTAATCGCGATTGTTTACATCGGCCGGCCACCGGCGATCGCTAAATTTCATCATCGTTCGCATATGCCGCGTCGCGTCTCATTTAGAAATTAGTAACGCATCTTCCGCGGTTTCGCTCACCTTCTGTTTTGGTACCACGTTTTCACTTGCGTGTCCGTCAGCTGCAGTTTCGCCGCTAGTTCCATTCTGTCCTGAACGCTGAGGTACTTCTGCCGCTCGAAGCTCTTCTCGAGGGTCTGAAGCTGGTGATCCGTGAAAGCTGTGCGCGCTTTACGCTGCTTCTTACTTTGCGCGGAACCCAGGGAGCTCGAGGACGAGCTTTTAGGATCATCCTCTTTGCCACCTGAAATTGCAAAATTGCCCATTGAACGTCCCCTTCGCCTCTCCGTCTCTTTGCGCAAATCAGCGCGATAAAATTATAGTAAAAGGAAGAAAGGAACGAAGCGTATTTAGTCTTTTTATTCAGTTACTTGTATTACTTTGACAAGTCTACAAACGAATAACAAAAGTTCACACTCGCGTGACTCCATGTAAGTTCGCTCTTGACGAGACATCGAAATTTACTTTCTAAAGGATATACAACATTAGGAGAAGGGTTGCAAAAATTATAACAATGATTTGGAGACGCCCCATACATACACAAGTTTCGCGCAGCGTCCGTATATATAACGCGATGCTGGTGCGATCACCTTGCCAAAAAGATCACTATAAAGTGTCGCCGGTCTATCATCAGGCCCGTAGACTGCGAAGTACCGAGGGCGGCTTTTGTTTTCGCGGAGGGTGGAATCGATGCCGCGCGCGTGGGTTATACGTGGTGGTCGTTTTTGCCGTTGCCTGCATGGCGATTGCAGCCGCCTCTCTATCGGCGAAAGAGAAAGAGAGAGAGAGGGAGGGAGATAGAGATCCTTTTGTTCTCAGTTCGACTCTCTGCGCGCAGCTGAGAGCCGATTGGCTGGTACCGCGGATTGGACCACGCAGCCGCGTCGAGACGCCGCAAATTATCCCCCCGGTACGTCGCCGTATCCGGGGAGAGATAGGGAAAGAGAGGGTGGGATTCCCCGAGGAAACCGATTACACCCGATACAAGTCACGCTCACACGCGGCACACAATCGCGCCGCCCGTGTCCATTTTATCTGCCGCGAACCTCGTCACACCGTCGTCCTTGTTCTGCTCTTTCCTTCTCCCCTCTTCCTCTCTCTCCCTCTTTCTCGAAAAGACGGCAATGCCAGTCGATGACGGGCAGATGATATTCTATTTTACGCTTCATTTTGACAAAGCGTAAAATTGCGAGCGATTATCGGAGAGGAAAAGGTGGACGGTGCCGGTAACGCGGCGTGAAGAGCAGGAGGCACGACACTTGGACGCTGTCCAAAATTTCGGAGGTTCGATCGAAGCGTCGAACGAGCGCATATTCGCTGTGACACGACAAAATAACCGTATGAGTGTGTGTGCGTGTGTGTGTGTGTGTGTACGTGTGAACATGAATCACGCGGATTTTCGTCTGACGCGTACGTTATACCGACGTTACATCGACTGTCCTCGAAGAGCCGCAATTTCCACATCGCGACGCGGACATTTAGAGTAGATTTTTTTTTCGAGATACGTTAGGGAACCCTTCGTTATGTTATACAGACCGTCCGACCCTCCTCGAATTAACTCGCAGCGGGGAGGGTGTGTCTTGCCGCGAGTAAATCGAGCAGCCTCTCTCTCTCTTCCTCTCGAGAAGTCCCGATCAGAAAACCATCGAGACCTAACCCCCGGAGGGAATAGAAGCCCGGCAGAGGCTCCTGAAAGTATCTAAAGGCCCGTTGTCGCGAACTCATCGATTGGAACGGTCGTGGATGGCGCGGGAGAGAAGCATCCTGTAGGAGTAGGTGGAAGAAGCGGGGTGGGATGATGCAGCCAGGAATAACACAGAGCACCGGAAGGGTGGCGGCGAAAACGGGGGAGAGAAACAGC
The DNA here is from genome assembly GCF_001313825.1 of Dinoponera quadriceps. Lineage (NCBI taxonomy): Eukaryota > Metazoa > Arthropoda > Insecta > Hymenoptera > Formicidae > Dinoponera > Dinoponera quadriceps. The sequence goes on from NW_014555826.1 coordinate 107,608, forward strand.
GAGAGACAGAGACGGAGAGAGAGAGGGAGAGAGAGAGAAAGAGGTCGGGGAGATAGAAAGCTAGTGGATTGAGTTAACCCGGACGAAAGCGCGGCTCTTAGCCCCCGTTTGATCGGCCAGATTCGCTCGAACGGCTGCAGAAGCTGCCGCGCCATGTTGGCTAACGTAGCGCGCCCGATCTATCCCCTCAGGATACGCGCTCTCGGAGCAAGGACTCGCGCGTCCTGGCTGCATCTGCACCGTTCGCTCGACTCGGCTCGAACTCGACTCCCGAGACTCGTCCGCGAAATAGAGAAAAGGGGTGGCCGCGAGAGAGACGTGAAGGGTGGCGCCCAGGGGGATGGAAACGGAGGTTGGAAAACTAAATTTACTATGTGATACACTTAGAGCCCGAGTCCCAACCGACGTCGGAGTTCTCCTTTTGAGACACTTCCAAGACGTTAGGCGGAACTTTTCCACCCCCGACTGCCCGCCCACCCTCCGGCCCTTCTTCTCTCTCTCTCCCTCTCTCTCTTTCTCTCTTCTGTTTCTTCTCTCTTCTCTGTTTCTCTCTCTCTTTCCCTCTGCGTGGTAACTCGAGAACCATCGCGCAACATCCATCCCTCTTTCTCCCGGCGGGTGGATTCGTTTTTCCTGGCCGCGCGCGCCGTTCGTCTGCGAGGCACGTAGACCCTGGGCTCGGGGCTTATCTGTGTTCGTCTCGTCTTTACGAGCGTGTTCATGCGCCACTCTTTACCCCGCGTTTTCGCTTTGATGCGAAACGCCGACGCCCGCCGATCGGCTTTGCGCAAAGTGGTTTCCAACCTGCCGTCCGTCCGCGATCGTGCGCTTCATGCACCTCTCGATCTCTTCCGTGTGTATCGCGCACGGACGTACGGGTAAAATTGAAACTCGGACATCGAGACGTGACGCGTCGGCGTCGGCCGATCGCCGATTAAACGCGACGATCGCGCTTGGTATTTTCCGCAAAGAGGGAAAATGGCAGAACTTCCTCCACGGATCATTCTTCTAATCGAGTCATACGCCTTCTATGCAGCGTTGTTTTTCCGCAGTCTAATAATTTCCATCGCAAGAGATCGATATTTTTTTCTCGCCCGCAACAATAATTCAGCGTCGCAAATTCCGCGCGTTATTCATTACGCCGTGAAGCCATCTAATTACGGATATTTGCGATATTGCGATATTCCATCGATATAATTATGCAGCAACGTATATTACACATCGAGGCGGGCTCGTCAGATAAATTTTCTTCGCGGATATGAAGTACGCATCATCGCTCACGACGACGCGTATCGTGCAAGACAATCGCTCGAAATGCGCGCTCTTAACGAAATTGAATGAAATTTGAAAACGTTAAAACGCATCAGTTCCGCGTGAGGCGGCGATTTGAGAATTCGTTTGATGGATCTCTCTCTCTCTCTCTCTTTCTTTCTCTTTCTCTCGCGTAGAATTTCGGTGAAGTTCCCGAGATACTCTCAATATGTTACCGAAAACTTCGCCTAGACGCTGAAGTAACTCTAGCGTTTACTCTTTCGGTAGGACAGTCACCTTTTATCTTCCCACCTTTTACCGTGACATCTAGTCGCAGGGTTCTATGTAATTTTGTGTTTGGTTAAAAAATGTTTATGATGATTTCTTGTTATCGTTATCTTCGGTCCAGAGAATAAGACGAAAGTAGAATCCCAGAAGTAATATAGAGAAACGGCATTTTAGGCAGGATCGGTTTGATTGTCTAAGTCACATGATCTGGCCGTCATGTTTTCTTGGAATTATACTATTTTCGTTATAATTTTTGTATATCATGAATCAAAAATATCTCTTTTTAATATGCCAAATTATAACGAGCAGCTACAAAGTATGGTGAGTATTCTTACTATTATATAATTATTGAGATTATCTTCCCATCTGCAAGCTAACCTTCCTCATCTTTTTCTCATTTTCTTACTAATGTTGCTAACTCAAAATATTAAAATCCATCATATCCCTCTTTGAAATAAGCCAGAAATAAGCCAAAAATAATAAATATATACGCCGAAAGTAATAAATAAATACGCAAAAATAATATAAAGTAAATGCATGAATTTGAACAAAACGTCGCATATCGTGCCGTTTTTCCATAAAAATAATTTTAAAAGAAGTTAGCTTCGAAACAATCGGTTTTTAATCTCACGCGCATTTTCAGGCGAAATCGCAAGGAGTTCGGATTTTCGACGCGACGGATGAGCGACTGTCGATGTATTCGCGATGACGTACCCAGATTATTTCCATACTCCATGCCGAAAAGCGAACACTCCCGTCGGGATTAATAATGTTTCCGACTTTCAAGTAAAGCAAGAACCAGTTTTCCAAATACGCGCTTTTTACCACGGCATTGTTCCCGCGAGACGCGCGGCAGAAGCTCCGTGTAAATTAACGCCAACGCTCGCCCGAGTGTATTCGCTTTCCATAAGTCACGACGGTAAACGTTATTTCCACTGTCAGCCGGCGAAATATATTTTGCCAGAGGTCCTCGGAAACATGGCGCCCGTAACGGATGCGGCGCGTATACGCGCCAGTGAAAATCATGACGTGTTCCCAAGTCGTATTACGCGAAAGAGAAAGAGCAAGGGAGAAGGAGAGAGAAAAAGGGAGGAAATGAGGGTGGGGGAGGGAGGGGGGGGACTTGCGTGCTACGAGCATTGCCGCGGCACAATGTATGGCGCATAAAAGTGAGATTAACAGGATGTTTATCGAGCAATTATGCGCCGCTGCAATTAGTGCCAGCATGTTGCCGTCGTCGTCCACGTCGCGGTCAAATCGTTCACATCGTCATTCCGGTGGTCTCTCCGTGCGTTGCGATTGCGATTCGCGAGGGGGAAACGCATGCGCTTCGATCAATTAAATCGGGATAGCGAAACGAAACGGGATCTCGGAGACGTATCGTGAACGAGATCCTCTTTACCCGTTTGTTTCTTATCTTGTAATTTTAAACTCGAGTCACGCATAAATATTCGGCCGTTTTATCTCGATAAGTTGTTAAGCCTTTTATGTCTACCGTGCCCGCCGACTTGAATCGAACGCTGCCTTACGTTCCTGCGCTTTATACCGGGCGAATATTCGAGCGATTGTCAATGCGAGTTATGTTCGCGCGAATTAACAGATGTAGATACGTGAGGGAATTATATCGCGGACATGAAGCGTGTAAGTGCCGTGGCCGGTGAATTCCCAAGCAATCGAGCTCTTCGACATCGTTACTGGGCCAAGGACTTAACATGGAACTCGCGGGCCCCGCGATGGACATGCGAGATGCCAAGTACGCAACGTCGACAGTTGCAACCGACAGAGTCAGCCGGACGAATCGTAAAAATGGGAATAATAAAGCTTTCGCGAAGCGTTGTCTCACATTTTACGATCTTGGTGGATGAGAGCAGAGAGGTAAGCTCGCTGGGACCGAGGGAGGAAGCGGGAAAGAGAAGGAGAAAGAAAACGGAGACGGGAAAGCCGGAGTTCCCATTGTGCTGCGTAGCTGTGATTTTATTTGCGTATCGCTTTATTTCGCGCTGGATGTTAAAAAGTGCGCGTGTGTCTTCATGTACAACTGGGTATACTTCGTTATTGAGACACAAGAAGCGTGACAATCGATAATCGCGAGCGATTACTCGGGATAAGAGAGATAATAAGTGGTTTTTCGTTTCCTTACCATGAAGAAGTGAACTGAAATGTTCGCGAAACGTCGAAAACAATTCCATGCGGCGCTAACTCGAAGGCGTAATTAAGGCCGCTGGCTCTTCGCTGCATTTGTCTCGTTTGGTGACGTCGGAAGCGAGGAAACACATGCCTAGAATTCTTACGGTATACGTTCAAATAAAAAGATATTTCAATAGACAACCGTAAAATTAACATGACATGCAACCTACCTTTTTTTTTTAACTTATCTTTTCTCGCGATTTTGTCACGTTAATTTTACAGCTATTTATTGATTGTTAGAGCAAAAGGAAGATGTGCGGAGTATTTTGCAAGTGTATATTGAATCGACTCACAAATGTCATTTTGTGAGTATATCTTTTCTTTTACGTTCTTTGAACGTACACAGTAAAAAATTCTGTGTTCATTTAACATTATATTCGTGTGCTTTTTAATACATTCCCCATGTTAAAGTAACACAAAATTTTAGTTTAGGGCCGTTTTTAACGCAAAATCTTTTACCGCGTATACCGCAAGAACTCTTGGCATGGATTTTCTCGCTTCTGACATAAAACAAGATGAGTATACAGGAACCTTGCATAAATAAGCAGCACATAATAAGCAGTTTTAAGACAGATCAGCATATGGGAACGAACGTAAATATTCCCGACGGATTCTTCATTATCGTGGTAACGAATAGCTCTCTTTGGAATGATTTTTACTATTTTCACACAATTTTATTTCGACCAAACAATAGCGGATACATCCATATCGCTCGTGTGCCTGAGCTTCACACACGAGATAGCAACGAAGGTGAAACCCCGAGAGTTCTTTTTTCACGTGAAAGCGCGTAGGGACGCTGCCGCGGAATTTTGCTCACAAATTCGAGTCACACCTCTTCGCTTGGCCCCGTGTCGCACAGTGTGCTCTCTTACCATCGCCACCTACAAACCCTCCTCGTATCGTGTACAAAAGGCGGTGGCCCTCGACGGGGCAGAATCTGACCCCTCTTCTGTATTGTGTTACCGCGTCGCCACCTTTGGGGGAGAAAACACTGGGGATAATGTTATGGGGGCAACGTTTTATTGCCTGCCCACTCTATTTGCAGCGATCCCACGGGGGACAAAATGCCGTCGAGAATTTCATAAACAAACAGCAGGGTTGTGGCAAATTACTGTCCCATACGTCGCGCCGCTGACTTCTCTCATCGCTTTCCTCGAAATCGCGTATTCTTGATGTCCGTCAACACGTGCTGATTGTTCTTTCCTTTCCTCGACGCGCTGTGCGCGGGACGAAAAAAGCCACACGGAAATGAAGGCGCTGTGGTGTTAAGAGAATTGATCGACGGCGCCATAATTGGAGCAAATCTTCTTGATTCAATAGTAATATTATTGAAACTAATACTTGAATTATTAAAACATTCTGTGATGCAATTAGTTTCAATAACTCCTGTTCAATCAAGAAGATTTATTCAAATTATAGCGCTCTCATACATACACACACACACACTCATTCTCTCATTCTCACTCTTTTTATTTCTCTATCGAGCAAATCTATAGATAGGAGCGAGACGGAGTCGCAGGTTAAAACTTTATATAGAAATAACTACGCAACTGCAGACTTTGGTTCGTATGTATAAAAAAGAGAGAGAGAAGCTAGTCAACATGCTAACTTGACGAACAATAGCACGCACTACACATATCACAAGTTCGAACGAGTTTACGAAAACCAATAAATCTGATGTAATTTTATGAATTGTTTGATGCCGTGTCAGATAACTTCTGTTTGTGGTACGATACTGAAAGAGATAAATAAATCACACATATGTTATATTTCACGGTAGATTAGTCTTTTGTGTCAATTAAATTCCGTTATTCTACAAAACATGTGTAATTTCGCATCTACCAGTTGAGGCAAGATGGGAATGTTCCCATATTATTTTAATCATTCTCATTACTGCTAAATATTACTGCTATTTTTACATAACTTCGTGTCGCTTTGCTGATGTTATTTAGTACGTGTATTGCGCAGGCCTGTACTTATAATCTGTGGAAGATAGAATGGCTCATCAAATTGGTTAGTATCGGACACGCGAATCTGGTGCAGGATTTGATATAAAAGAAAAGGAAATAACAAGATTCATTTGTGATTTATATTTCAATAATGAGAGAATCATCTTGCCTTCTACTATTACATCTTATCCTCAACGCTTTCCCATCTTACCCCAAGTTGTGGGATAAAACGAAGTCAAAAAGTTTTTTTTTAAATAATGTTTTCTTTTTATTTTTTTATTTCTCTTGGTTTCAATTTGGTTACATAATGTCAGAGTTTAATTAACATTAATTATAAAAAAAGTCCCAATGAATATCACAACTAAGATTGTTTCGTTTCTATTAAGCCTTTCTCTTAGCGGCCCCGTCTTTTCCTGAGTTTCCCCATTACAGCGTTTTTCTTCCGCGTAGTCGAGATGTTATTTTCACATCATTGAATGAAATACGGAAATGCGTATAAGGAAAACGTGTGAGATGTGTATATATGTAATAATTGGGGATGAATATTATATAATATCTACGTAGCAAATATGAAAATGTGGAAGCTTCATTACGTCGCGCGTGAATACATGAAATAGTTACCCGTTGCAGCAAGATCCGCGGTGTATTGCGCGATCGTAACAGCTCGCTCAATAGTTATCGCTTTATAATCTGCTTAAGTATCTCGTGGCGGAGTAAGGACCGCGAGGTGTCGTGTGTCGATTTGTACGGTGATCTGTCGCCACGCGGAAACATTATAGGGAAAAACGCAATCGAGTGTTACCGGCGGATCGTATTATACGAGCCTAAGGTTTCTGCGCGGTGCATAACACCCGTGTTCGTTTCTCGAATTTCGTTCCGAGCGCATTCCACGGTAGACGGCGAATAGAAATGCGTCGACTGCATCGAGCCGCGAACCGTCCGCTGAATAATTAAGAGAACGACGCGAACTCTCGGGAAAATTTATCCGTCGGCTTGCAGTCTCAACGATTAAAATCACAGCCAATTGAGAATATCCGTATTCGTGTCCACGAAAGTCACGCAGCCCTTGTATTTATATTAAAACATCAAGCATTCGTCGAAGTGTAAGTTTCATTATTAGCCTGCGAATTATTTCTACGAAACATTTCTTGTCACACATTTTTTTTTTTTTCAATTAGAAAGGTGGCTGTTAGTCGTTATTAGTGCCGGTTAGAAGATCAGTTTCTCGGATGTTTATGGGAGTCGTTAGAAATTTGATCAACTTCATTCTCGAGCCGGCGCGAAAGCCGCGTGCGAAAAAGTGCTCGAATCGCAAGAAAGGCAAACCCGTGCTCGAAAGTTTCAGATCCACCGCGGTACGCATTAGTAATAATTACCCCGTTATTCTGAGCGAGCGGCTCGAGTCCGCTCACGCGCACATTATACGACCGGACTTGTGCTAAAGACTTCCTCGCGTACGCCGCCGACAGGTGTTTACCGTCGTTGTCGGGATTCGCGCGGTTGGTTTCCAGCGTACGCTTAACAAGATTCTCAAATCCTCTTAAGCGCCCGGTATCGGCGTTGACAGACTTGGCCTCGCTTTGCGACTCGTTCTCGAAATCGATACGTCGTACCAACTGCGCTACCGAAATCACGCGATCTTAAATCGCCGCAAGTACATGTGATTCGTGTGTTCATTTAATAATTAGACGCGAGAAACGCGAGGATAGAGGGGATCATCGATGGCGGGGAGGGCTCGAGATTTGAATCGGGAGGTTTTAAACGATCTCGAGTAGCTTCGAGAGGAGGAGGAGGTGGTGAGGGAGGGGGGGGNGCCGAGATACCGCGAAATTCGCGATTAGACGATGCGCCTCTGCGCATTGTTTCCTACGTAAACGTTTGCCTCCGACGGAATAATTAATCACCCGCGCGTAATCTAAGATCACCCGCTTTGTAAACACGATACCCTTCCTACCGTGCCCGTAAGCTAATCGCGCGATCATTCGCCGCGATTAGATCCATCGCGATATTACGCGCGGCGTCAAATCACGATGACGATTGCTAAACCTTCGATACACCCGAGCACATTGAAATTCAGCATTGAACATTGTTTAATACCCGGTGTATCGCAACCGGGATGATTACATCCTCCGCGCGGCGTGAAAGAATTTCATTATTTCGCAGAGGAACGCGCGCGTATTTACTTCACTTTTCTCGGATAAGATTACGCTCCATTAGAGCTCGCCGTCCGTACACGGAGAAAATATTCCGGTAAATATTACCATGAAATTTTGTAATGCCAGTCCATACCGGAATTATGATTGAAATAATGGCTGCGTTCCAATATTTACCGCCAGTACCGACAATCTATAGTATATATATGAATTACAGATTTTCAGCGCTGACGATAAATTTTGGAACACATGATGTGTGTTATAATCTTTAGTGATGCGTATCATGCGTACACATCACTAAAGATTACAACACGCATCATAATTTCAGTCATAATTCCAATATGATCCAGCTTTACAAAATTTTGCAGTAATTTTTATTACAATATTTTTCTCGTGTACAGCTACTTTTTTCCCGATATTAGCATTACGAGATGCCGCTGCCGAAATCCATTGATATGTTTTCTACGTTTTCTAAGTTTTCAGTATTGTTATCGTTAAGGATGTCTTAGTAATGATAATACTGGATGTATAATTGATATTTTTCTTTCAATACTTTCAATATCGAGTATTTTTACATCGATATTTTCATTCGACACTCATACCTATATCAGTATTTTTGTTTCGATATCCTTTCGATATTTTAATTTTCGCTCAGACTATTTTCGAGGTATCTTGTATTTTCGCTCCGTGAAACTTATTGTAATATGCAACTTACGTTTTTAAAACTGTCTTTTCTCATGATTTCTGTTACGTTAACTTGACGGTTATTTATCGATTGCTGCGGTAAAAGGAAAGTGTCCGGGCATTTTCGCAAGAGCGCGGAATCGATCACGGGTATCATTTTGTGCGTATATTGTTTCATTTCCACGTATACCGCAATAACTTCAGCGTGCGATTTCTCACTTCTGATGTCATCAAACAACAGAACAGCGAGAACACAGGAGCCTTGACACACCCTTTTTAAGATTTTTAGATCACAAATCGTAGAAAATCTGGTACAGGAAGTAAAAGTATCTTTACACCGTAATAAGATGATTATGCGTATAGATGTACGAAACTCTTAAAAGTAGCTTGCAAAACAAATATTTTTTTCTGATTTTTACCTCTAATTTTCAGTTCTTTAAATTTCGATATCAGCTTGAGTAATAATATCAATACTTTCATGATATCACAACATCCCTAGTTACCGTTGCCTTCTTGATATTCAGATAATCGTTCTTTCATCACAAGCCACTTAAAGTGTTTTACTACGCTGAGATATTCTTACAGAGCAAGTCACAGCGGCATTCCAGTTATCGGCATGGCTTCTACCGCGTACCGTTGAACCCCCCCCCCCCCCCCCNTCTCTTTCTCTCTTTCTCGGTTCGATATTCAGATCATGGATTAATCTCGCGCAGATTGTGTCGTCAAAAGGCCGACAGCCGGCACCGACTTGTCGGGTTTTGCGCTCGCAAAAAGGCGCCTCGGGACTCGAAATTGCTTTCGTCTCGCGAAAGTCCGTCCCTCTCGGCATAGAGCCGCTAATCCGCGCCGGGTTCTAAACGGTTGCCAATCATTTCCGGTTCTCGGATTAGTCGCGCGTCGAAAAGCCGGCGGGCTCGTTCCGTAAGGGCGTGAAACGGCCCTCTGGCAGGGCCTTCCGGGCCGACATATAGATGACAACAATGCGATCCTGGGCGACGAATGTTGGCTTCGTAAGCGGATTACAAACGGCTCGCACACGCGCCCGAGAAATGATATTCCGCTGCGCGGAGAAAGATCGCTCTTTTTTTTTTTCGCGCCTTTCTCAGCCGGCGAGAACGGAGTGCATTGATCCGACGTTAAGATCGCGTTAAAAGAAACGGGTGGCGCGGAGCTAGGAGAGTTGTAAATATCTGTTACGTCTCTCACGCGTAATTTGGCGCTCTACGCTCTACGTGACGTAACGCGATCGCGTTTACACCTGGTTTACACCTAGTTTTTGACGCGCGTTCCAATCGCAAACCGCGCGAATCGTCCTCAATTCCAGGCATCTGGGCCTTTCCAGCGAGGAAAGAACGGAGATCTCGCTCCGCTCCCGCAATTTCCGCGACTTTACTTTCCCATTCGTTTCCCTAATCGCCGATCAAACGGCTCGTGAGCGGCACCGACGAGTATCGCGCTGACAAACTGCATGGCGCGCGCGCGAGGCGATAACGCTTCGCGTCGACAAATCGGTTATGCATTAATCCACGATTAAAAAGGACGATCCACGGCGGAAAACATGCGATCCGCCGGCGGCGAAACAGCAATTTCACCGTGACACTGTAAGATACCGCGGGACGATAAATCCAGATTAAATTACACGCGCGGAATGTCCTTGCCCGGGCTGTGTTCCGCTCCTGCGATTAGAACGGCGGCGTCGCGATTTTAAATTGCCCTTCGTTAATGATTCCCCCCGCTCATCAGCATGACGCGCGGCGCGCGTGTAATTGTCGCGTAAGGATACGCTCGGGACGATAATTAGGGGCTCGCGATCCTAGCGAGAAGTAAACAGCTAACGAGCGATCGGCTCGAGCGGAGCTGCGGTGGCGCTGCGGCGCATGATCGATGCGTAAATCCGCCGGCAATTACGTCTGGCTGTTAGTCCGACGTTAATAATTTTCTAATCAACGCCGCGTGAAAGATCGATCGTATTTGTACCGTGACGAGCCGCGGCGTCGGCCGCTGCGCGATGGCGGAATGTAATAATCGAGACGGGAAATTGGAATGGACGGGACGGACGGACAAACGCGCGCGCGCGCGCGCGCGGGGCTTTAACGGGGCCGGCCGTAAAAAATCGCCTGGGCCAATCTACGTGAAAGCGTGCGGCACGGCAATTACATCGGCGTTACTCCTCCTAATTGTCCTTCATTAATAATTCGCGCGACGTGGCGCGCGGAATGGCGTACCACGGAAGGTGGATACCATTTACGCATTGGCGATTACGGTCGCGCGCGATGATGACCGACCGCGTCTCCTTCTCTCTCTCTCTCTCTATTTCATTCTCGTCCACGACAACACCGACGAATGCCGGTGTTATTAGCTTAAAGAAACACCTCGCGTTTTAACAGCGCTCTCTTGTGTCCCGTGTTGTCGCGGAAACGCCGCGAGTTTTTTCACAGGGTCTTTACGACGGTTCGATACGAGGGCTGGGGCTTCGCTCGCGGTGCAAGAAGCTGCCTCGACTGCTCGGCGGTTAATAAGTATAGGTAATTTCAGAGGAATGTTTCTATGTATTCGCGTGCACACGCTCGCTCGAGCTCGCGAGAGTGTTTGCGCGGACGGAGATTCGTTATTACACCGCGATAAATTCACCACGTAGATCCGGTCCGAATGTAGGTCCAATAAAAAGTTGAGACGGGCTCGCGCGCGATCGTGCCGCATGATTCCGTGGCCCCGCCGGCACGATCGGCACATATCCCTTATCGCGGGGCGACTTTTCCCTATTCCCCCCCCCCCCGTGTCACCGTTAGCGCGGCAAGGACGACGTTTATCGATCACCATGACGTGACTCTCGAGATTTCCAAACGTCGCGCCGGGGCTGGTCATTGGTCTTGTCCGTGAAACACTTAAGAGGGGGAGTTATAAATAGCGGGCGCAAGGTGCGAGCCGTCGGCGAGTCAATGTCGTGGAAAAATTGGCGCCTTAACAGCCCGCCGCTGTTTTCACAAGGAGCGCCGGATTTAGTGGCGCGGAAGCGGTATTAGCGTTCCGACCGGCTAACCGGACCCGTCCGTCGTCGCTTCTAATCACGTCGCCCGTGTAATTGCCGGTAATGCGCTTCTTTGAGGGAATAAGCCGATTACGGAACTAACACGGCGGTCTTAGCGGTTTTAGCGACGGTCGGGCGGCCGATCGTCTCCTCGTCGCGCGTGTAAAAGGGAGGAAAGTAAAAAGGAGCGAGGGAAAAGGAGGACGACCGGTCCCCGGCAGAAGAAGCTGTGAATTAACGGAAATTGTGCCGATACGCTCAGGCCGCCTTAATAGCACACCTTCGCCGAGCTTCGAGAGAAAACGTGCGCGCGTCCGTGTGATTTGTAACGACGCGACGGTTTATTAGCGTGCGTCCAGCGAAAACTGCGCCGCGACACTTTTCGTACGTGCAACGTGTGTTTTCGCGCGACGCGTGTTCGCCGCTCGGAGGAAAAGGCCGACTTTCTATTTTTGTATCTGCGCGAACGGCGCTCCACCCGCTAGTCGGGGATCAGAAGCCCGCGAACTTTGGTGATCATTAGCGTGCGTGAGTCGCGAGTGTCGGGGGCACTTTCCGAACATTCCAGCTCCCATTTCGCGCAACACGCGTGTTCTTACGAAATTCGACGTCGCGCGATCAAAGGAGTTACGACAACTTAGCGGCCGCCGGGGTTAAACTGTCCGGAGAGGACAGCGGCACAGGTAGAAAAGATGAATGAAACAAATGAGGGTAACATAATTAAAGCTCTCGAATGCCGAGCTCCAATTTCGGACCATTAGAATCCCTAAACGTTGTCGGTCCAACGGACTCGACAGGCAGAGAAAAAGAGAGAGAGACCTTTATCTTCGCGAAGATATATCTGATTCCCGAAGGAGGCGCGCAAGCAGCGACGGTCGACGTGATCTCACCGATTGGAACATCCGGTCGGGAGGAGCAGAAAGAGAGGGAAAGAAAGAGAACATGTCCCGTAGGTGTCCTTGACACCTTCGTGAAAGTCCACGCGAGTGCGGTTAGGCGAATCGACGAAATCGCGAGGTCCGAATTCGCGCGCTTCCTCCTCGATCTCTCGCAAAAGACGCTCTCGCATTAATCCTTCTGCTGCGTACGACGGATATATCCGTCGCTGAAAAATAGCCTCTGAATCGCGTACTCTGTCTACATACGTCGTGGAAAATTGCGGACCTGCTATACCGGAACTGTCGATCTCGACTACTCAGGTACCCGAGTCTTTCAGTAACTGAATATAATTTCGGTTAATTTCGGACGTTATTATTATTTGTAATCCTTAGGGAAATTAGTAATTCGTAACGCTTGAAATTGGCCGTACGCTCAGTTACTGAAATAATCGAGTGGTCGAAATTGACAGCATTAATATTAAGTCTATAAATGAATTTCGACGCCTTTGGCTTGATTCCCTTCCATAATGAGCGTTTTAACCCTAAACACTTTTCCGCTCAATTGTGATTTTAAAGAGCCGCTATCTGTGTTTACAAAATACTACATAACGTCGCGGAACAATCGATAGTAACTTCAGAAGATAGTAGCGAACTATGTTGCTGCCGATCAAGTGTGTATTTGGCATTTGTTTTACATTTCAACTGCAAGAAATATTGCCGGAGCCACAAAAGTGATTTGTTCGGCTCTTGGCGAAGGTGCAATGAGTCGTGCAACTTGTACCAGCGATCGCGGGAAGATTTCGAGAAGACCCGCTCCACGGCAATGCTCGATCTCACATAGCGAAAGGAAAGATGCTTTTTAATACGGGCTGGAAAGTTGTACCGCGCCCGGCTTATTCTTCAGACTTGGCCCTCTTTAGATTTCTACGGCACGCATTCTCAAACAATAGAAGACGTTCGAAAACCTATCGACGACTTTACTGATTTCAAAATCGGCAAGTTTCAATGGCGCGATGGCATCCGACAGCTGCCCGATAGATAGCGTAATTATTACAATCACGGGGATTGTTTCGATAATTAAAATTGTACATCTTCTATTGATAAATAAATCCTGACGTTTGGTAACAAAGGCTACGAATTAATGTACACGCGCCTGATACATATACGTATCTCGTTTGAATCTTTTGGTTAGAATTTTCTCGATTACGTTATTCCTCCTCAGTGCCGCACAATTGAATACCGCGCGGCACACAGTGAGCGCTCTTTAAATACCTCGCGCAACGACGTAGATTACACTTCCGAGAGAGGAATAGGAGAGAGTGAGAGCAAGCGGCCCTTGTGAAAGATAGGAAAGACTCTCGATAAAATCGGATCGTTAGTGTCCTCGCCGCGTCGCCGTGGCGCGGAGGAACGAGCGGTGTCGAAAGCGTGCAACGGAGTAACATTTACCATTGGAAGTAACGGAAGCGCCGTCGTGGTGGCTGGCGTCGCTGTCCTCGTCCAGATTGCTGTTGCTCAAGGACGTTCTGGACTGATGCCTGACACTGAGGTCTCGCGGCGTCGAGGGTGGACTTCCGGGTGGTTCCTGGCTGGGCAGCCCGGTCTGGTGCATCTTGCTGGACGCGCCGCCCAGGATGTCGGTGATCATAAACCTCGATCGCTGCGGCATCGTCGTCGAGGCGTCGCCCCTCTCCAGGCCGTTGTTATTATTTAGATTGTTGTTCCGCGAGTCCAGACCGTTGGAGAGGCGCTCGACGCCGTTCCGGTCGACGATGTTCTCCAGCCGGTGCGCCTCCAGGCCGGACATCCTGCTGAGGTTCAGTCCGTTATTGGCCACGGCGACGCCACTGAGAGCGGCCACGTGGTGGTTCTGCTGATGATGGACCGTCATCACGGTAGACGCAGGTGGTTCCTTCGGGCTACGGGCACCTGCAGGTGCCTCTGTCGCCACCCCAGGACTCGCCCGGTACCTGGGAGACAGAATCTTGCCGACGGTGACGACGTAGCCTGCGCCAGGAATTCGCGCCCTCTCTCTCACTGTGTCAACTTCACTTCACTGTATTCCCGGTAGACCTCGGCCCTTGGACTCACTCCTGCCCCCGTGCGACGAGCGCGTTACCCGACATTCTCGAGGCTGGCTCTCGAATCCGTGGATCGAGTCTGGATTTCGCCGACGGTCGATCGCGCCGAGGACACGAACGCACTCGTCTCCGACGTCTCCGAAGTCAAGTCAGAGGAACCTTCGCTTCGGGGACTCGGTGATGATTCATCTCGCTCGAGTATCAGGCCCGTCCGAGCGTGGCCAGAGTCCGAGAAGAATTCGGACGAGCGAAATCTGGAGTAAATGGCGCGCGAGACAGATATTCACGGGATGCACCTTGCACTTCCTCCCGTTCACTCGGTCGCTCCACCTCCGCCACCTCCACCTTCTTCCCAGGCGCAATTAAGGGGCCGCTCGGCTCGGCTCCTTGGTTAATTGCTAATTGGCCACTTAACATAATTGCCGCGCATAAGAGCGAAGCCGCCGGCCATTTCCGCTTTCCTTTTTCTCCTTTTCCTCGCTCGCGCGTTCAATTATTAATTATTTTTATATAAGACCCCGCGGCGCTCGTGCGCGCGCGCGCGCGTTCCTCTCACTTTTGCGCGAGTACGAGACGGTGGGACGAGATGATGCGTGCCTTCTTCGCGAATGGGAACAAGTTCGAGGCTCCCTACCGTTCGCCGACCGGTCGTTTAACCGCGCGAAACCGATGTGAGACGCGCGGCGGCCTCCTCGGGAGGAATTCCTCGATGTCGGCGCGCCTCCGCAGCTTGCGACTGTTGCCGGATCAACGATCACATCTATCAGAGTCCGATCGGTTCAACACTCGATTGGGGTTTGTCTAGCTCGCCAGCTCGAGAGTCTATGTTTAGCCGGCTTATCGCGGGTCCCGCCTGTCACACGCGCCAGAATTGATCACTGCGTGCCGTTCGTCGGAATACGGATCTCGAAACCGATCGGATTGGGTAGTACCGTTACGGTCTATCGACACTGCTCTTCCCTCCAAATCGCACTGTCACCGAGTCATTTATGTACAGCTGCGTCGGCTTATCCGGACACTTGGCAGGGTCGAATGATACCTGGACGAATGTCTATTAACTTGTTCGTGATTGACTGCTCGTTACGGCGAACCACATAAGACTCCTCAATTGGGCGGTCGGTCCAACCGATTGGACCGGCCCCTGCAACTCGCGAATCGGACGATCGCGTTCGTGCAGTCCCCCGGAACCAGAGATCGATCCTCGCGAAAGTAACCGTGACGTCCACCGGAAGTAGAACCACTCTAAATGATCTGAGAGGGTTGAGGACGTGTTCGTGGCGCGAGGCGTGCGTGTGCATCGAGTTGCCTCGACTGGTCTGTCCGTACTGAAGACACCAGGCACCTCCACTCGTTCCTGGGCGGCCATATCGGCTCTGAGGAACGCCCCGCGTTAGCCCCACTTCCAACTGGCCCTGGCCAATCCGACACGTTGGTGTTAAGTATCCCGCCAATCCCAACTGAAGCAACCTCGGTGCCTCCGCTATGTGGCACGGCTACGCCCAAGTAATTTGAAATGTGTTTCAGCGGTAATTCGATATAAAATTGTAGTTAATATCTTTCATTATAGTCCGGGTGGAGGCGGGGGGAACCCGGGCTCGAAGACGACGGTAGTAGGGGGAAGAGAGGGAGGGGAGGCAACAGGGGGGTTAAGCGAGGTGGGGCAGGCTGTGATACTGGTCTCCCACTTCCAGTGCGCTCTCCTCGAGATGGAACGACGAAGCGGATCGTCGAGAGAGAGAGAAAGAGATAGAGCGAGAGAGAGAGAGAAGAGCGTAGGGGAGGGAGAGGGTCCGGCGAGACCACCTGGAAGGGGATGAAGTGCTATCGAGACGGAGGGAGGGTGGCACCAGCTCTCCGCGAAGTTACTCCGCGAATTTACGAATTCACGAGGACGAGCGAGCCGACACGGGAGTCCGGGCGAGCGGCGTTTTTTGCTACATGAACTTTTTGCGTCGCCCTGTCGTCGAGGCTCAAGAAAAGGCTCGTTAAGCATATCAAAGGAGCACGTTGATTAACTCGGGATATGTTCGTCCGATGTCGTAGAGTTGGATGTTAAATCGTGCGACGATGGGCTCAATTAGGGTGATCCCGATGTTGAAAATATATCAGGTACCGAAACCGATAATGAGTTAGATCGATGGAAATGACGATCTCCCCTGCGATAGGGATCGCAAAATAGAATATATAAATAGATGAGCACTCGGAAAGTACACCGAAAAGTGTTACATTTAAATATTTGCTAAGGCGCATTGAAGTAATTAATTTATTCCTTTTCTCTCAGTATGCTGCATTGAATATTTAGTTAATCCGAGCGAAATAATTATTTTAATACTCCTCGGCGAACATATATTTCAATATAATATTTTTTCTCTTTCGGTGTATTACGCCCGAAAATGTCCGTTGAAATTCGTCGGCTCATGAGTCAGACAAGTATGTCCCGTAACGAATAATTATTCCACATTGGCGGAACCGCATCGAAGTAGAATTAAGTACGGTGGAATAGGTAGAAATGCGATAGAAGTATAGAAATTGGGGATTGTGACATCATTTAATTAGCGGGGGCCACGCAGTCGTACGCATATGCGGCTCCATATGTCGTGCTGCTATGGATACGCGGGTACACGGGAGAATAATTCTTCTTTGAAATAATAGATTACTTATACAGAGCTTTGTAATGCACACCTTACAATTATGCAAGTGGTAGAGTGTGGTTTACTGATTACAGCATACGCGGCACAAAATGGCATGTATTAACTGCGCCACAGAGACTCCCGTGGAAATAGCTCGTGTGCCGAGTTTTTAGAACTATCAGTTATCGATGTGTGTTATGCTAATTTCACGTCACGAGAAATTGTCCCCGTGGAGAGTAATTCCTTCGTCGATTTGTACGCGAGAAACGGCTCGTTCCTTTAGGGGAGGAAAAGGGAAAAAAAAATTAACGGAGCCTGTAATGCGATCGTCAAAGCGTGACTCGGCAGGAAAGTCGGTGACTCGTAAGAAAATGCTCGGCTAATTTTTGCACCTTTTATTTTACACGCACCTTTACACGCTTTGCCTTTACACCCTTTCGCGGATGTGGCGGACAAGCATGTACGTGTTGCACGGGCACGCCTGGAAGGTGATGCGTTCGTACGTACGCGTCTCATTAATTAAACATGAGAATTAGCCACGAGTGTCGCACCGACGAGGCAACGAAATGAAAAGTTAGCATCGTTAAAGAGTGCACTTATCGCCCGGTAATTAGTTTCGTGAAATCCCCATGGAAAACCGCTAATGCAATTCGAACGTGTAGAAAAACCCGACGCTAATTACCAGGAAACGCCATTTATATTCGCGCGCATTCGTATTCTCCTAAATATCCCCGATGTGTAAGCGTATGAGCATACGCAGCATAAAGTAAGGTCGATTAATGATAACGTTATCTCGCGACGATCTCGATTAACAGAAACAACGCAAATATCAGCATTGTAGGATGTACGCAATCCTGAATTATGCACATGACGAAACGCAGTCTCACTTGGCACAGAAAGGAATTCTTGTAATAACAGCGGAGCCAGAAATATTAACATATTCCACCGGAAAATGTAAAGTCCGCCGTGAGTCGACATTCGTGAGTCTTTCCCGCTTGTTTAATATCACGCGCTGTATTTTCGCGATATATTTCGCGCTCGTGAATTATAACATATCTGAGATTTACAGGGAGGGGGAAGAAATGATAGCAAGTGCGCGAAAAAAAATGATGTACGACGCGGAAACGGCGAGTGTGGGAGGGCGAGAGGTTAATGTCGTTAAAACGCATCACTCTCGCCCATTAGTGAGTGTCGGAAATCTCCTCGGGAAATTTCCTCGAGGCTCTTTGAACTTTTTAACGCGCGAGAGGCCGCCCGAAGATATTAATATGGATGTATCGCCCTAATACCCTGGACAAGTATATCCACGTGTACGTCATTAAATTTACATGAGGACACGACTTGAGCCTCGCGATCCGGTCAGGAAGACGAAGTGAAAAGTTAAGAGCGTTAAAACTGCTCCTATCAACGTGCCAATTAAGCCTCATAAATCCCAGACGCTCCGGCTAGACCGTAACGACATTTTTCAGTCACTTTGAAACAATGTATAAAGTTAAGCCCGACATATTCAGCGAGAATTCGCCGTGATCCAAGCATCGTCTTATCCGTATTTTTCTACAAAGCTTAGTGGATCTCGCGGAATTTTAAAGCATCTCCTTCGTAAAGAATAACAGATTATTTATTACGCTTCCTTAAAATGATTTTATCGTTATTACTCGTAACGCTTCTCTTAGAGATTGCAATTTGTAATTAGCGTATTTCAGACATCGATCGAGCGGCTACGATAACGTGTAATTAAGATCGCCAATATATTTGAGATTAAAATCAATTTTTGAGCGTTCGATTTCGAGTGAAGATACACGAGAACGCGACATATTGCCTCGTCGTGGAAGTCGTAAAACGTTTTACTATGTGCCTCCCAGTTAATTAAACGGTCCGCGAGCCAACAGATGTTGCATGAAACGGACGCAACGCGAATAAATTTGTTTATCAACGATCTTTTCAGTCTTACGTTCGCTTCGATGATTTAGAGAATCGCTAATACAACGAGACGGCGCAACATCGATGCTCAACTTTCGTTGAAATCCACTTTTAGCAGCTGCCGGTGGAAGCGGACACCCGAGCGGCCGAGGCTCGAGGCGAGGCACGATAAAAGTCCTGAAATTAACGATCCTTTAAAACGCTCGTAAAATTCGCCCAGATAAAGATCCACCTTCTACTCGCCCCGACGTCCGCACCGTATCGTGCGCGACTCACAAATTACTCCCACACGCACCCGCAAAACGCAGCCTGCTCTCATTCGCTTAACCGACGACCAGCGAACGAGACGCGCGCTACTTTTTGTATTATGTCCTATGTTTTATTCATCGAATATGGTACCGTTGAATCATTAAAAACAGAAGAACTAATTGAAACACCGGGGGTCATGTAGACCTATGTGTGAGAAAGAGTGAGTTTTCGAGAGAAGCGGAGTACTTTTAAGTGGGATTACGTATTGTAGATGATAAGTTTATTACACAACTTTTAGTTCGTATCCGAAAAGAATTGAAAGTTCCAAATTTTCAGTTCTCAGGATTGAAAATTTGTGAGTCGCACGTTATACAGTGCGAACATCGAAGTAGAAGGTGAATCTTCGAGCGAATTCTTCGCGAGAATCTGAAGGATCGTGAATTTCGGGAGTTGCAAATTTTTCATCGAAAATTTCGAATTTTCTAACGTTTCCCTGAATTTTATTGAAAAGAAAGAGAAAAAGAAAAAGAAGTGCAATCTCCTTCGAAATGGGAGGCGCAATTATGGGAAATTTTCAACGTAGCCTCTAAACAACGGTACAGCCGAGTAATAGTCTCTCGCAGGAGCGCCTAACAACCAAGTTATCAAGCGACGAAGAATGACTGTCATCCGCGCGAACCCTGGATGCCTGACGACTGGACATCGTTGCGCTTCCTACGGACGGCGGTCTTTCCCCGCGAAATCTCCACGGTACGCGTATGCGCGCTTCCGACGCTTACCGGAACGTTATTATTACGTTGTAGAGCAAAGTTAAAGTAAATACGACGGTATCGAGGTTCTTAGACGGGCGCTCGCACCGGCAACACCATTGAATCGCGCGTGCACGCACCCACGCACACAGGCACACGCATACGCAGGAATACATGTGCGCGCGCATGCGAATGGCGTGTAGAACGAAAGCGTATCGTCGGCAAAGTGTGTGCCGGCAAAGTGAGCGTGGGCAAACACGTCAACGGGGCGCGCTCGCGCGAGTGTATGCGCCCGGCACACGCACGCGGTAGACCTCAGAGTCTACCGTGTCCGATGCATATTCATACGGCCATACATTATACCGCGCGGTGCACGGCTCGGGCCGTGGCTGATCTTAGATTAAGGTAAACGCCGGTTAAGTTAACGGCTAAACTTCCATAAGTCGGGAGCCGCTCGCATGCGCATCGCGGCGAAGCCCGAAGCCGCACCTCTCTCCGCGAATGATCGCTACCTGTTCTTTCTAGCGTCGCGCCGTTTCTCTCCCGAGCGTACGTCGACGAGAGAGACGCGCGGAATCGGCGCCGACCTGGAGAGTATTCCGCTCTTGTAACGTCTAGGTGGTCGAGAAAACGTACATGTGCCCACAGGTGTTTCATCGCACCTGAGAAGAAATGTAGATGTAAGTAGCGAATTTTCGATAATTAGCTAAGTTGGATTAGTTAAGTTCGATTTACAGTCGGCACGCGCTTGAATTTACCAACAACGGTTGTTCAATTGTTACCGGCGCTCTGAAAGCGCCCGCAAAGGGTTGTCCCCTGATCTTTGCCGATGTCTTCCACGTGCGAAAGCCTCGCATATTCGAGACTCTACCTTCTTATACTTCATACATACACGCTCAGCTCTTATACTATCCGGGGTTTTTACACATATGCGCACGAGCTACTTATACGAGGGAGATCATTGTGCGCCGCACGTTCACACACGCGAACTGCTGCTGCTGCACATGCGAAACCGTTGCATTTACGAGGCTCGGGGCGATCGCCTAGTTTCCCTCACGGCGAAGCCGCTCGATGCGCTCGCGCGCATTCTTGCTCATCGTCGATGCGTGTGCGGCTCCGCTTAGCAACCCGATCCGATCTTGCGTTTGTTATGCTAAGTGCTCATTAAGATCGTAATGCGTTCTCACGGACGCGACGGCGGAAATTTGGCGCACGAGGGAGAAACCGTACGTTCTGGTCGAAGGTTAATCGTGAAGTCTTAACAGCGCGTCGGGAGCGGGAAAAAGCGGGGCTCGCGCAAAAACGAAAATCTCGCCGGATATCAAAGCGGTCGATTTACTTAATGGAGCGGCACTTGACCCGCGCGCGTTAATTCCCCGGAGTGCACGCGCTGCTTATTCCAACGTTATTCTGCGCGTTAAGCGAGAACTTTTTCTTCAGCTTAAAAACGTAATTTTTAATATTCCAAAACTTGATGTTATAATAATCTGTTATTAGTACACAATAAGAATATATTTTGTACTTGTGTTAAAATTAGCCCTCGTTAAAGTTTTTCTAGGAAATTTTTCACACATCCGTGTGTTAATTTAATATATTTGCGTTTATGTTATCTCAGCATTTTTCGTTGTGCCGACATTCAACATGTGTAAGTGTTAAAATAACTCATTTTATAGTTCAGTGTCGGTTGACGTATTAATTTTGCGTTAATTTTTGACACGAAAGTAACACAATATTTTCCAATATATCCACTTGAGGTTAAATTAACACACAAATTTGGGTGGACCGTTTGGGGTATGTGTGAAATATGTTAAATTTATTAACAAATTTTTTACTGTGTAGCTATCAACAGTATGTGATTAATTACTATCGGCAAAGATCAAATAAAGATTGTACAAAGGCAATTTTTGAATATTATTTATTTGCAACCACGTTGATGAATAGATCTGAGTTGCACAAATGATCGGGAGTAAATGCCGCTTCATGACTTCGTGATTATATAAGATCCCGTAATTACCAATTTCGCGAGTAACGAGCTATCGGATGGAAAGTCAACGACCAATTAAGGGGCGCGTAGCTGGTCGATTTGTTAATATCTTTTGCGTCAACTCATTATGCACGTGGAATCGCGCAAGACATTCGAGTTTCTATGAAGCGGCGTGCATGAGAAATTAATTAAGTCCTGTGTAAAAAGGATGGATACGCGCAGTAGGAAGAACTTCCAAAGCGGACGTTGCTCAAAGCCCATTTCTAAATCGACAATTCGCCGTCGTGGTTGACGAAACGGACTTGTTAGCGTTGTATATACATTCAAATATGTGAAAGTCATGACATACAGCGCTAAATACGTCATAACCGTAGTCGTAAGTTAGCAAAATAATGTGTATCAGCGGCTCAGTTTCTACTGGATCTCCTTTCCACGTTAACGCAATCGCGCAGTTCGTTGCAACAGTTAATATCGTCAATTAATTAAAGTAGTTCTCTCTCTCTCTCTCTCTCTCTCTCTAGATCCTTATCTCTCGAAAGTGTACATAAGAACAGAGTTGGAAGTTAATAGGTTTAAGGTAATTCTTTCTTGTGAGGGAGCTAACTCGATATTTCTCTTAACCAATACGTCAGTGGGAATGTTGCGTTTAAATTTTTATTTTACCTTCGGCGCGCGTGGTTTTAGTCCTCCCGCGTCCGAGGATTATATCTCCTTCAATTCACCGCAGAGCGATTTTCCACGGTTACCGCGAAGTGACACTCACGAATTATCCATTCCCGAAGAGATCGGATTTCGTCTAAGAGCCTCCATTACGGGCAATTTGCATTGATAGCGAGCAAGTGCCTTGAAACCCAGCTAAAGGCCACTTTGCGACATTACGTCTTCAGTTTCGCGGGCGGAAACTTCACCGTCCTCCGAAGAATTCTAACGCATAAGTAAGGTATTTACTATGATAAGAATTGATGCGAAGTGGCAGAAATTCTTTCGGTTGATCTGTCGATTCTATTAAAATGTAATAATACTTATCATCTTTCCCCGTTCTTCGTAAAGTAATTCCAATCACTAACAAACAAGTCGATGAATAAATAAGGCAATGACGTTCGCATTGTGTCTGAAATTATTTTTTAATAAACCAAGCGTTGTCGTGCAGCTTTGTGTTATAATCGACCACCGAACGTCAACGTCCAATTTCTTTCAAGAGTCGGGGTGGCGTTTCCCGCCTTTCAATCACGACGTGTGTCTTCGTACTCGACACCCGTGACACGTAGGTGGTAGGAAAAAAATGGTAGGAAAAAATCTACGTATATATACGTAACGACGGCAGCTTTCTATGGCAATTAAGATAATATTTGCATTTGAGGGTTGTGATTTCCTGCAGGTGTTTCGATCGCCGAGGGTTGTAGGCGAGGCCTCGTTAGATATACCGCGTGTCAGTCCGTTACGTACACCAATGTGGTCCCCCGTGTTAATTCTAATGCCTTACATAAGCGTAGATCAAACGATCGCTCCCCGATCTTCGCAAGTCCGCGTAAAATTATCGACTATTCATGGTTATGAATTATATATCGTTGACGCAGCTTTAAAATCGAAGGGATTCGTCCCCACAGATTACTCTTTGTAGAAGAGTCACTGCGAAAATTGATTAATATTTACAAATATTATTTTTCGTCTAACGCAACTGTAAATAACGGTTCTTGTATTATTGCATCTGCGCAGGTATTTCGGGAGGAAATGTGTGTAATAATAATATTGATGAAAATTGGGAAAAAATGTCGAGAACTCAGAAATCAATAACGAGGTACACAATGTATTTAAACCAACGAGAAATAAATTTTTTTTTTCTAATATTTCGAGAGCGTACGCCAATGCGTTCTGTTCACACATCCGTACGCGTTCCTCTTTCTCTTTCTCTCTCTTTCTCTCGTCGTACATTACGAAACGTTCGACACAGAAAGACATGCGAGTACAAGCGGCACGTATGACACATCGAGGGGGTTCTTGTGCACGTATATGCACAAGGAGGGTGCACTCACGAGGGGTGAGAATTAGTCCGGCGAAAGGCCGAGCGAGGGGAGCGCGAGGAATGGTGGGGACGGAGGTGCCGCTATTAGATCTTTCTCATGCTGATAAAACTGTATAATGGACTTAATCGCTTTGCGCCTGGGCCCCATCCCCCTCCGGCTAAATTTTCGTTATTTTTCATGGGTCCCCGGCCACCGCAGTCCGACTATCACCATGGCGGATCTACTCCCGCTTTTCGACCTTCCTCTCTCTCTTTCTCTCTTTCTCTTCCCCCTCGTCTCGCATCCGCCTCTACTCCGCTCTGTCTCATTCGCGGCCCTTTGTTCTTCACCCGCAAATCCATTGATCCTGCGGGACATGAAACACGCACGTCCGGCCGATACCGGTGCCGAGACTCGCCGACAGTTCGTCACATTTGCGAGCGCACTGTTGTCTGGGATCCTTGCGATTTCGCGTTTTGCCAGTCGAGTGTGCCCATCCCGCCTTGGTTGTTCGCTCCGCCCGTCCGAGGAAAGGTAAAAATCGCAGACATAATCTCCGGTTCGGCAGATATCGACAGAATATCGTTAAAAACTGCCGACTCTTACTCATATTTTCTACACGAAGAAAAGTTTGGTTGAATTTACCGGGCAATGAACGAAACCGAGCGCGCTTTAGTTGAAGGAGACAGAATTTCTGGTTGCAAGAACCGGGTTTGGGTTATAGGAAGCAGAAATTCCGTTTCCTCCAACCGAAACGCGTTTGGTCCGTTCATTGTCTGATAAATTCAAGCAAACTTTTTTTCCCGTGTACCGTCGCGCATTATCATTTCCAGCGATTAAATACGAACGACGGGCTTTCACATGTCGAGGCCCTCGCAACTCCCCCGAGAGCCGCGGGCGTACACCTCGTGCGCTTATGCAGTAAATCGCCGCTGACCTTTAATAGCTCGGCTTAACTGGGAGAAGCTGAAAGGGTACGTAACTTCTTGAAGCGGTGATTGCCGGGGCGAGCACGATGTTGCCGCTGACGTATGAAAACCTCGATCTGTCCGAACGCGCCGGCGGATTCCCTGAATTCGAACATCATTTTCCGGTGCACAATCGTACAATTTCCTATGGTTTCACGGATCGCCCGAGCGACTCCCTCCGCCCCCCGGCCCCGTCGTACTTCACCCGGGCAAAATATACGGAACGGCGCGGTGTGTGCTCGAATAGCCAATCCAGGAATCCCGGCTTTCCCCGCTGGATCGAACAACCGGCAATTTGCATGTTATACCTCCCGATGGCGCCCGAGACCACTTTTTAAGGCAGTTACGACCATTACTGTAATGCTCGAGGTCGTGCGAGTCAATGCCAAGGAATCGGCATACGAATCTGCATCCGAGGGATCCCGCTACGGCCGCGATCGATCGTAAAGTCCGATTCGGTTCTGGAATTAGAATGTACAAAGCGGAGGTCGATCGTGTTGCGCCGGGGTTAGATAAAAAGGAGAACTGGCATCGGACGGTCCGACGACGGAGCCAAAAAAAAAAGAAAAAGAAAAAGCAGCGACCGGCCTAAAGATAAAAACGAGAACCGGTACCGAGCGCTCCGGCACGTTTTACCGTCTAAGTATTAATTCGAGAATGCCGATGATGCACCGGAGAATCGTTGCACGACGAGAGCGACGTTCTTCACTCGATGAAATATACAGGAGGAGGTCTTTCAAGTGTCTAACGATACGTGCCGCGAGCGATCTGTTACTAGTGTTTGATTTTTGGCTCGTGGTAAAAAGTTGTGTAATATTGCTCATATTAGCGGCGGCTGGGAACCAGATCTGGGCGTATGCATTTTTCTCTTTTCACGGTAGATTTGATATTTCTATGAGTTTTGAGTTTCTATATGGAGAAAAATGTTTCCTTGGATTTAATATAGTGTTTGACTTGAGTTTATTTCATATAAACAGAATAATTTAATGTCAAATATTATTTGTGTTTGAATAAAAGTGCTGCTGATTCACACCAGAGCAACCATATTGTTCGATGGGAAGATAATATTATTTACAGGAAATAATATTTTTCTTTTAATAAAAGCAAATTGTTTCATTATGCATTAAATACTGTTGCATCGAAACAAAAAAGTTCTTTAATATTTTCCTAACATAGTGTTACATGTTTCAAATAAATCATTGCTTGTGACAATCTCTGTAATAATTGTATGAAAATACAAAAGAAATATGTTACCTGACGTAAAAATACCGTTTGAGAAAATCCAAATAATCCTAATTATTGAATGAAATATCCGTTTGTTTGCTCTGTGCCAAAAGACAGATTTGCCTCGTGCGAAGAAATATTATTAAATCCAGAGAAATCTATTCTCTCTGCGTGCAAAATTCGTTCGTCAAAAGCGTTCGACGTGTTTGGAATTCACAGTCATAAGTTTTTCGTGAAACTAGGCATTTATAATATTTACCCAGAGACGCGCGTCCAAGCCCGAAACTGTCGAATGATACCCGAAGTTCTAAGTGAAGGTCAGAAGACTTTCTGGAGGAGAGAACACAAAAGTCAGAGGTGTTCGATGCGGCATGTAGTGCACTGCTCGTCCGTTTTGCGTCTCGGGCAAGGTGTATTCTATATCGGGAGAAAAATAAAGCGCGATTTCGCTGGAAGGTCCTCCCAGCGGCGTCAGGTCGTTACCCTGCCTACGCGCGGTTGCGCTGGTGCGCGCAGCTGCGCATCGGTGGATCGACGGCGACGCTATAGCTTAATCCCACACATCCGGGGACAAAGTGTGAGCTTTGCTGTAACGCACCGAGTACGCGCGGAGTATTTCCCAAGGGCTTGTCTTACTACGAGAGTTAGCTCACGTAAGCAGCCCCCAAGTCTCGGGTAGAGTGGCTTTAGTTACCCGCCGTCACTCGTCTCGCTCTCGTAGGTATTAGATTACTTTATAGGCGTATCACTGCACGCACCTATGCGGCACATGTATCGGTATGCACGAGCAGCGAGCTAGATATGTGTAAACCAGTTACGTGCGCGCATTTCCCAAGCGCTCGTTTTGCTACTAGTTACAACGGGTAAGCAGCCTCGCAGCAGCGCGCCTCTGTATTAGTTTTAGTCGTTCTCGAAATTGCCTGCGTCGTCCTTACGAATATGCACGCGACATGTCCCTCATCCTCGACGGATCCACGTTCAGGTACTCGCATTACGCGCCCTTATTACAACGTGGCTCCCACCGATGCGAAGAAACGAGACAAATTTTTTATCAGAGACACACACGGTGGGCCGATAATTTTGCCCACCTGGAATATTTCTGCTATTTTCAGAGGTGTGATAATATTTTTATTAGGAAAATTGTACGGTGTCAAGAGTAACCATAATATGTCAAGGTCACCTCCGTTCTTCTGAATGCATGCTGCACTTTTTCTTAATGCAACAGCGGTTGCCCTGACGATCTCAACGGCTTATAATACAAGGTCATTCGGCATTGAATAAAGGAATAAGCCGTATCGATATGATACAACTTTCGTAATTAAAATATTTTAATAAGATATTTCGATCAATATTTGAACGGATAACTTGAGCCCGACCGATCGATCGAGAATCCAGGCGGGACGGCTTAACAACAACAATGTAAAAATCCACGCGAATCATACGACTGTACTTCGCTGTCGCGCGTCCGTGTTAATATAAATTCCAAGCTGTCGCTGTGCTCTGCGCGCGGATTAACTCATCAACATACTCATTACCGTGAAAGATAAAGTCTAAGGGCGCGAGACTCCGTCGTGGCTTCGTCCGTTTCATGAGACGGGGCAGAGACGACGACGACGACGAGGAGGTGCTAAGCGTGTTCGCAAAGTTCTGACAAACGCCAAACGTACGAGGCGCGTGCATTTGCCAAGAGCTCGTTTTGCCGGGAGTTGCTTCGCGTAAAGCGGGTACCAAGTTTCAGTTATTACCCCGAGCCGTTTGAGACTCCATGGAACGCCGCGCTCTTCTCCGAGAGCTTCTCGCGTCTTCTGGCACCGTCGTCGTCGTCGTCTTCACCGCCGCCGTCGTCTTTACGTCGCTGGCTGGGCTCGGGCTCATTAGCATAGAAACAGCGGTAAACTCGTGGCTAGCTTACCGAGCTAACAGCGTGTAAAATAACCGCTAAGTTGTCAAGACAATGCTCCTACCACGCTGGCAAACACCCCAAGTCTAAACAGCGCTACGGACTAAGTCCTCCGGCGAATTACTTCCTCCGGCGCGCCATTGTCCGTCGAGGAGCGAAACGTCATCGCGTTTCCGGCGCGTCGCTCGCTCTCTCTCTCTCTCTCTATCTCTCTCTCTTTCTCTCTTCTCGCTCGCGTTCTCCTCCAGAAAAAGATAAATTAAGATGCGACAAAACGCGGCTAATCACATAATCTCGGTGCGCGATGCATCGCTCTCGAGTCCTCTTGATGTTGCATTAAACGCAGCACTTGAAGGAATCAATGTGTAGTTCCGTGTATATTATATATTTAGTATACGGTACGAAATTATCCATAAATGTGGAATTCGTCACCCAATAACGGAGATGTTAAAAAGGACTTACGTCTACAAGGGCACCGGCTTCACCTCTCTCTGTCACGCGTTCCAGTAGAAAATTTCATTTTGCTTTCGAATTTACCCGCTCTCCCATCTATATCGCAATTAGCTGACGAACCTCATTCAATAAGACCGCATCGTGGACTATATCGTGCCTCGTCCTTTGTTCCCGAGAGGATTGAGCGGCAGTCCGTTGGCACGCGAAGTGTCAGAACTCTCGTCGGCGCACTCTTGCTAAAGCTGTTCGATTACGAAGTGTCGAGATAATGTCGCTCATCGCGCCGGCGAAACCGATGGAAGTACTAACGAGCTGAAAATCGGGCTCTTCGGCCCGTAATCTCCCGGACGGGCTCGACCACCAATCGTTGCCGAACCGTAATTGTCCGGACGACGATTTTTCTGCTTTTTCATCGTGAACTAACGATTGCCTCGCACGCATGAGAGGCAATCGCACACGCGCACACCTCGTATATCCCCGTTCGTTAACTCGGGCTCGCAACCACGGCGGTGCATTGGCATTAAACAATGTAAAACGCGAAATTTTTCCCCGTGCCTCATGCATAACGATACACGCCACGGCCGATACAGAGTGTCTCTGCGGCATGGAGAAGCCTGAGGTTACTTTTCGGCGGAGGGAATCGCATCGACGGACGTCCGGATTCTTCGCGAGAGGATTTCGTCAAGACGAAAGAAGCGTCTCCTCGGGTCGACGAAGAAGAAAAATAACGAACGATATCATCGTTTAGCGACTACCGGAAACCCACGGATGCACGGGAATCATATGAGAATTTCAGTTTCGTGTACGCAAGTTACGAAATAAACGGATACCCGTGAAATATAATAAAGACGCCCGTATCTCCGGATAACGATCGGCAATCAGGCCCACGTTGACACACAAAATTGTTTGCGCAAAATTAGCTTCGAGGGCCGCGCGCGAGATATTTGCGTTTCCTACCGGGACACCCTGTACACACGCACGCACGCACGCACGCACACGGCACGGTCGGTCGCCTTGATCGCCCTGCGACCCTGGAACACGGGCGTAACACGCGATCTTCTTGTTAAGAGCGTTATACGCCGTTAAAACCGACATAATGTCGGCGTCATCGGCACACGATGGGTGTGCCGAAAATATCGGAGGGCAAGAAAAAGACCGCGTCTCGCGCCGTGATTTATCGTCGGGTAGCATTAATCGACGGCACGGGACCGCAGAAGCTGGAAATTTTTATAGGCAATGTGTGTGTGTGTGTGTGTGTGTGTGCGCGTGAAAAGCGCTTCATTCAACTTCGAAAGTCGGCGACTCGCGGCAAGGACAATCGACCGAATTGACTGCAAATAAAATTATACATTGCTGTAGTCGCGATGATATGACCATTCTTACTTTACTTTCGTGCTTTTCCACATTGGAAAGGAAATAGAATATTGAATTTACTAAGTCTTTCCTTATCTCTGCGTATTTTTTAAAATAATTCAGTGCCATACTGAAAAAAACGCTAGAATCAAGTAAACATAATTTACCTGTTTTCCAGCCTCTTAAATCAAGTAATATTTTTAAATATATTTTGATAGTTTGTAGTAAATACTTAAATGCAACAATACCCTAATTTGTAAATAAGTTATTGAATGTAAATATACACAATAAAAAATGTTGTGTTCAATTTAACACATTTTATGTGTCCTAAATGGTTTACTCAAATTTTTGTGTTAATTTAATACAAGATGAATATGTCGAAAAGTAGCACAAATATTATGTCCAAAATCAACACAAAATTAATACGTTAATTGACAGTGAAGTATAAAATGTGTTATTTTAACACTTGCGTTGAATATCGACACAATACAAAATTGAGACAATTGAGAAGACAAATTAAGATAACGTGAACACAATACGTTAAATTAACACATAGATGGGTTAAAAATTTAATATAAAATTTTAATTAGGACCGATGTTAACACATACAAAATATGCTTTACTTTATGAAATGATTCCAAATTTTTAAAAATATTTACTAGAACTATATTAATACGTATTTTCCATTGAAGAAACCTAATGGTCCTAAATT
This sequence comes from Dinoponera quadriceps, assembly GCF_001313825.1. NCBI lineage: Eukaryota > Metazoa > Arthropoda > Insecta > Hymenoptera > Formicidae > Dinoponera > Dinoponera quadriceps. The sequence goes on from NW_014555826.1 coordinate 138,252, forward strand.
TCGATTTTTTGTCCAGTAAATATTTTCTAAAATTAAAATCCTATATATCGATTCTCAATATTAATTCTCAATTGATTCTCGGTATTTTGAATTTAATATTCGTCGTAGTAAATATTACTTGAACGGTAGCACTTTTATCAGTGCGCCAAATAAAAATTAAAGTCTCAATTAAAGTCAGTTATCGCAAATGGCTAATGTTAAATTTGTTTCACTTTTATTCGCGCCCATGCTTATCTTTCACGTCTCCCTCGTCATTTGGTTTCTTACGTGTCTTTATTGTGCTAAGTGCGACGTGACCGCTCCGCAAATTCTGATTATCGCCGTAATTATGGGACATTTTCCCCTCACGCGGACCACCTGGCCGTTACAATGATTATCATCAGTCGTAAGAGGCGCCGTCAGTTCTGACGGGATTCTTTATTGTTACGATTTTTCTGGCGCGTCCGTCGCCACGTCGTACGCTTTTTCCTCGGCCCGCGTTAATATGGATCACAAGCGTATTATGGTAACTAATGTTAATGCGCGCCCGTTATACGTCTTGACGAGTTTTCATGCGCAACGGGGTCGCACGAGAAAGAGAGAGAAATTGTCGAAAGCCCCCGCATCCGTAAATCGCACCTTCGTCGTAACGGCGATGTACGAGTATAAACGAAATCGGGGTGATCGCGCGCGCTCGTCGCGATTTCGCGCTCCCGTTGCCGCGCGCGATTCAGGATAATACCAGATGAACGGAAGCGCGGAATGAAAGACGGGGCGAATGAAATTGTACGCGCTAACAAAAAGACCGGGAGCATTTCTCGCGTGTTCTTTGTTATCTTTTCACGCGGTATTTATGCCGTATCAGTTCCACCGATTTTATCGCGGCTCGTAGTTCTTCTGAAAACCCACGCTGCGTTCGTGTTCCTTACGCTCCGCGTTACATAAATAATTACTATTGAATTCAATACGAGCTACTCTCCGCCTTTTCATCTTCGTAATTATATACACGGTAGTCTGAATAGTTTGGATTTTAATTTGTCGGTTAATTTGAGTCCGATTAATCACAGAGGTGATTTTCTTTCTTCTTAATAACGACGAGAGAACGCCGATGATAACGCATTAACAATGAAAACTTCAAGGGTCGGAGATAAGAAATTTCAGGGCGGGCATTAAAATAATTACGAGCGCGAGGGAAAAAGAGGGATAGCGAATTCCACGGAGGGAGGGGGAGTGTCCTCTTTATCCTCCCGTGACAAAATATCAAGCGAGGAATTAAGGAACCTTGTAAAGTAATTAAGACGGTCGGCTTTGATCGCGATTCGTCGACCCGCTTCCTTTTTTCGTATCACGCGATACTTTGTTGCGTACCTTAACATTTTTTATTACTTTCGGTCGACGGCGAAACACACTCACGACTTCCTGCGAGATAATATCGTGCTGAGTTATCATTAAGGGTGTCCTTGGTCGGAGGAATTTTCTGTGTCCTCATCTCTATGTGCGCGACTCATTTTAATCGTGCTAATCGAGAATCTGCGCGCAGTTTCCACCCAGAAGTGGGAATGTTTCTTAGAAAAGGCGATTAACGCGAGTGGTGATAGGCGATACAAACACATTTTATCAATGCAAAAGCAATTGAAATCCTTGCCATTAACGAGCAACCTTGACATTACGGAGCAACAGAACCGTAGTTGCCACGGAGCGCGTAAATACCGTAAATCACAAAAATTCTACACTGAAAAACAGATTTGATAATAAGCGCTAAAATTTAGTGAATATTTGCCGATCAAATATTTGATTACCGCAAGCAAATAATTGAATTCCGTATACTAAATGTACAATATACAGTACTATATACACAGTATACGGAATTAAATTATTCCGTTGCAGTGATCAAATATTCGGCCTGCAGATATTCATCGGATCTTAGTAAAAACTTATTATCAAATCCATTTTTTTTTTTTAGTTCAGACGAATCAAGCTGCGCGAGAAATTCACTCTGCGATATCTGACGTCTATTTTCATTTCGACGAACATTTTCCAAATATTTGCAGAAATGATTTCCTTCGGTCTCGCGTCTACGTTCGCAAATCGTCGCGAGCGGCGTCGCGTACAATTAAGCGGGATCGCGGGAGGCGGCATTTTGTAATCCTAGCGGTACCACGGTATTCTATTCGCGTAAGCGATAAAGAGAGAGATCTTCCTCGTGTCGCTCTCGTCAAGAAAGTCGCCACCTTCCCGTCTCGAGTCCTTCCTCCTTTGCGAAACGCAATTAAACCAATTACCGCGACCGCCGGAGAAATGAACGCGCGGGAGTTACGTAAAGTAATTGGACGCCTCCACTATGTGCGCGCGGATTTCCTAAAACGATAATTAACGAGTTATTAAGCGCCGGCTATCCTACCGTCGACGGTACTCGTCATTATCCGCGTTTCACACGAGCGCCGAGTGAAATCTGCTGCGATGAGCCGGAGATACGAGAGCGTGTACACACGCGTATACACGCTCGTCGCACACATACACGCACGCACGCACGTACGCGATGCTACAAGTGCAGGTGCGGATCTGCATTAAATGAAACTTAAGTATCAGACTCCCAATCACCGGGGGATCCCCTCGGAACAGTTTTGTTCGCAAATATTTGTCGGTTCGTCCGTTTCAAGCTTTTAGACTTATAATGAAATATCTCGTAGGAAAATTACAATTGCAAGAAGATCATGAAAATTTTATGCCGCTGCCGCGCTAAACGGAGTTTACCCTTGAAGGAATCCGTTCTCCGGGAAAATCGGTTCTCGCACCTGCGCGTAAGCGCGCGTTTAATGCGTTTAATAGCGCGTCAGGTGAGGCACGAGGGTGCGTGAGATTCTGCCGGGGCACTGGCGCGGCTACGTGTGGACGGACCTTAAAGACAGGATGCAATTACACACAGCCTTAAGCGTTATCGTTAGAGCAAAAATGCACCTTTCATAAGTCGCTGGCTCTCATTGTCGGGCCGCGCCGATGCGCGGTGTCTCGATTTATTTCCCAAATTAAAGCGTCGCACGCGTGTACCGGCCCGATCGGCTGCATGATCGAAGGTGGATCGCGTCGCTAAATTGCATCATCGTTACGGCCTGTCTCGAAGCATCTCGAGCGCTCTTAACGATGGCGGAACGTCTCTCGGAAACCGCGGCGACTTTTCGACATCCCCGAGAGAATTCCGCGACGCGTTCGCGCTCAATATTTCCCTTCGATTCGCTGTCTCTCTCGTAAGGACGGTTCTTTCCGACGGTAGCTTCCTTGAACTTAACAGGACACTTGGTTGCATGTCGCCTCTTCTTCTTCCAAGATCCTGACGAAGTTATCGGGCTCGCAATTACGCTCAATGTAACCGCGGCGCTCTCGCAGCGTTTCTCTTCTCAGCGTAATTATACGAGCGAGGCTGATGATGTAGTTTTGTAACGCACACACGGGACGCGTGTGATCCTTCCTTTCGCGAGGGAAAAGTCCTTTTAAACACCTGAAAACACTCGATCAACGTTGGCCCGAGGTTGAGAACCCCCTCCAGCTGGTAATTAGCGTTATGAAGAGCCCGCTGCTTACCGGCGATGACTCTCAGATAAGGCGGTCTTGTTACATTACGCGCGTTCGGCGCACCACTGTGCGAGGCTACAGCACGTGAAAGCGGCCATTATCTAGTTTTACCTTTGCGCAAGCACCCTACACCTTGTGCCAAAACGCCTTTTCGTTCCTACCGGGCGATCCCGATCTCTCCCCGGCGATCCTGCCGCGCGACACCTCGCGTCACCATCGCGTTCCACCGACATCGCGGTACATGCGGCGTTATCGATCACGCCGATTAGCATAATACATATTAACCACGGTCGATGTTTTCCGGAACATTTCGGCCCTCGGCGGGAACGATAACGATTAATTGATAAGCGCGGCCGGTCGTGCGAATTAATCATCGTGCCAATTACGGAGCCGTTGTTCTCGCGATAATTTTTGCTTTATTTTCCCTTTCACTCATGCTTCCGTCGATCTCTTTTCCCGCCTCGTTCGTTGAACAGAATAGAGAATAACGCTTCAAGCAGGCACGGTGTATCCGCGTCTACGTTGTAGAGGGCCCCGAATCGCTCGAGTCGCAGCCCC